>NC_138910.1:4676905-4721905 GCF_965231255.1 Vanellus vanellus
CAGCATTAACTCCTTGTGCACTCTGGGGCCCCGCATTGGCCCTGCAGGTACTGAGCCTGATGGGGGGGCGGGGGGGGGGTGTCTTGTGGGGGGTGACACAGGAAAGGAGGTGGCACTGCTGAAACCACAGTGGCCGCTCAACCTGACACATCTTTTACTTGGTGGCAGTTGAATCTTTCGGGGTCAATCCATCAGATACAGGGCCGGGAAAGGCTACGAGGCATCGCCACGAAAGCCTCCTCCGTCAGTTAGGGGTTATCTATACGTGTGTGCGTACACACACACACACATATACACACCCTGTATCTATCCCCACATATATAACATATCCCCAAACCCCTCTAGGAAAGCTCACAAGCGTTGCTTGGAGGGGAAGGTCAATTTAGGATTCGCACTCGAGCAGCAGCATAGCTGAGAAGTTACGCCGGCAAACCTGTACGAGTGGCTTCCCGTTAACTCCGGGCTCCTGGGGTTTGAAGGACAGCCGTCAGCTTTCTGGGGGCTTCACGGTCCCAAAAGTGAACTTTTTCGAGTGAGAAAACTGCTTCCTGCTCTTTCCTGAGCCATTAGAAGAAGGAGTTAAGAAGTTAGTTATTTTTGCTGGGCACAAGAATAACCTTACAGGTGTTTCTTCTTTTTTTTTTTTATCTCGAGTAAGTTTGCTTCATTTGGGTTTTTTTTGTCGTCGAGGGTTCTCTTTTTCTTTTTCTTTCTTTTTTTTTTTTTTTTAAAGTGTAGGTGTCAATGTTAGAGCAGCCACAAATGTGTGAGAAAGCAAAGGGTATGAGACATGACAGAATTAAAGGTGTTTGCTATGTTGTTACCCGTGTGTCAAGCTGCAAGCTCCCTTTGTCACAGCCTCCTGGTGATTTGATAGTGCGGATCCACTTCCCTTCCAAGTGATACAGCAGTTTCTAACTGGGGGGGGGGGTTAATGCGGTGCGGTCGTTGCTATTGCCTTTGCCCTCCCCGAATGCATTTAAACACCTCGACGTCGCGCACACCCCATTACTCCCACCTTACGCGAGGGTGCTGTGCGCTCAAGCACCAGGACAGCAGCCATAGCATTACAGTATCTGGCATGGAGCGTCGTTTGGCAGGAATGTCATCTGCCAAATCATCCCATAATTACGTTTTATGTTATTTGTATGAATGACCAAGCATGCAGTATTCCTTTTGAAATCAAAGGAAGGCTTAAAATGCGTTTTTGAATACTTTCAGACCATGGTCAGGTCACAGTTTGGGAGTTGAATTAAACTGATCTCATTTGTGATCTAATTGAGGTTGGCAACAACCTTAGCAGTAGCAATAACACACAAATACAAATCAAAGAGCAGAATTCAGCAAATCAGATCTTTTGCTCGAATTCTGCCCGGGAGTTATTCGCCGACTGCCAACAGAGAAGTTAAACTTTGTCCTGCTTCTCAGCGGCAGCGCAAGCCTTGCATATTTTTCGGGTCCTCGACGGGAAAGTTGGGTGGGAGAGATGGGGACACAAAGGGGAGAAGGGAGCCGGTGCCTCCTCGGCCAGGGAGGAAGGACAGGAGCGAGGCACAGCGACTCGTCACGTAGGTTTTTTTTTTTGGAGATCCCGGTGGCAGAAAGCGTAGGAGGCGAAACGGAGGAATACGGTTAGGAAGGGCTGGAAAGAGGAATAGGTGGCTGCAAACAGGAACGATTATTCCAAGCGGAAAGTAGAGGCAGCTCCCTATCTTTACATCTATCGCTGCGGATTCCAGGAATGTAATTACCAGAGTGGCTGCGAATTGTTGACAAATTTCCCCGCGTCTGTCGGGAGTTGATGTTGGGAGCGGCGGGGCCGGTAGCCGCGGCCGGGCGGGCAGTGGCCCCGACGGGGCGAGGGGGGGGGGGGACGACACGACGGGACACGACCCGGTGAGGGGCAGCGGGGACTGCGGCGGCCCCGGGGCGGGCGGAACGGCTGCCCCCGGGCAGGGCATCCCCGACGGCGGGGGAGGACGGGGGGCGGGGGGGGGGAACTCGGTGAGGAGCAGCGGGGAACGGGGCGGGCGGAGCGGAACAGGGCATCCCCGACGGGGCGGGCGGGGGACGGGCGGGGGGCTGCCAGCGCAGCCTCCCCCCACCCTAAAAGCCGGGATGCTGCCGACTCCCTCCACCGGGACCCCCCCTCCACTCCGTCCGGGCCCGGGGGCAGCGCGGTGCGGAGCGGATTTAGGCGGCGGGGGGAGTGCGGGGGGGGGATGCGGAGCCTCCTCGCCCTCCCCATCCCCCGGGGCAGAGGTGTCAACCGCCTCTTTAGGGCGGGGGACACACACATACACACACACACACACACACGCACACACACACACATACACACACAGGGTGTCCCGGCTCTGTCACCCGGCGCTGGCGAGCAAAGCCCTCCTCGGGGCGAGGGGAGGAACGCCGACGGGGCGGCCCCGCTCGGCTGCTTCCTGGGGGGGCGGTCCCCCGTCCCCCCCCCGATCCGACTCCCCCCATCCCCTTCCCCGGTCCCCGATCGGGCTCCCGCGGCGGCGGAGCCCCAAACTTTGCTCCCAGGAGGGATGAAGAGGAGGAGGAGGAGGAGAAGCGGCTCGGCTCTGCCTGCCGCTCCTCCCGGCTCTGGGATTTCAAGTGTGTCCTCAACTCCCCCCCCCCTCCCCCCCCTCCATCCTTCTGGGCCATTATTTTCTTTGACTAAAACCTGTTTACTCGCCTCTTTGTTTTTTGACGTTAAATGAGTTTCCATCTCCTATTCCTGCGGATCTCTAAGAAATAGATAAACCATTATATTTCCCCCTTCCCCCCTTTTCTTCCCCCCCCCGTATTTTAAAGCAGCGATCCTGACAGCAGTACTATTATTGCACTTTATGTTTTAGTGGATGTTTGCTGTTGCTAGTTACAGCAACACTTATCATAAGACAGCAAGAAAAGAGTAGTCCCTGGTAATTAAAGTAATGAAATATTCATTTACTCTACCTTTTCAGTAGTCTCACAAATTAGGCTGCTACATTTAATGCCTGCACTGCCTCTGTTTTTATTATAATGGCAGCTTTCGCATCTGCAATTAGGACTAATTCTGACAGTTACAATTTCTGAGGGATGGTAAACAGTGAACGAGATGTGCAGCAGTGGTATTACACGTGAAAAGCCCTTGTCTCTTTAACCTTGTTGTTTTTTTTTCTCGCAGAGGTTACCTTTTCCCGATGGTGCAAAATCGACTTGACATAACTGTTCATCAGTTTCAGGGTTTTCCCTGGAGGTATTTGCATCAAATCAGCCCAGTCAAGCTTCAAGTTGAAATTGGCAGGCCAGAAACTGACAGGGTAGGGACTGGGAAAGAGACAGCTAAAGTGCAGGCAGCGAGCTGACAGCAGCGGTGGGCAGGCAGGGGGAGAGGGCTCAACACCCGGGGCTACCTCTCCCCTCTCCCCTCTCCCCCCTCCGGACCCCCCCAGGTCACCCCCGCCTCCTCCCCGGGTCATCCCCATCCCGTAGGGGTCGAGCGTCGGGAGCCCACTCCGGTACCCGGAGGAAGGCGATTTGGGGGTGGGGTGTTAAAAAAAAAAAAAAATATATAAAAGGTGTAGGGGGGGGTAAAGGTGTTGTAAAACAAAGAGAGAAGTTGGCGTCGCTAACAAGCTGCTTTTACTGCGTGGTTTGGTGGTTTTTTTTGGCGGAGGAGCGTCGCGTTTCGGTGCTACGACTGTTAAGAGAAGTGCCGGAGAAGGTTGTTAATACCAATGAAAACATATTTTGATCAGCTCAATAAAAAACCAACCGAACCCCAAACCCCTCAACCAACCCAGAGCGACGTTCATCCGCAAAGATAATTACATTAGAACCAGACCAAACATTTCCTTGAATATGTTTTTTCATTTATTCTCTGGTACGGGATGGAGGGGGGGGCAGACGGACTTTGAGAAGAATGACGTGAAAATTAATTTTTAAGAGATTATTGGCCAAATCGGGTTGGTTCCCCGTGACGCTCCCCCGCCCCGCCAGAATTTTACTTCTTTGGAAAACAACCCCGAATCTCACGTCGCGTGCAAAGGAGCAGCACCGCGAGGGATAGGCACCACCGTCCGGCCCGTTCCCCCCCTTAAAGTTGAAAAAGAGCAGAACCGTGTTGCTTTCCCGGGGAAAAGAGCTGAATGTATATATACGTATATATTTTTTCCCCCCTAAATATATATACGTAGTCTTCACCAGATGATTTAAAATCCCTCTCGCTTTCCCTACCAGACTTGTGCTAAAGTAAGCCTTGCTTTCAAACAGTTTTTCAGCTGTGTGTGTGTGACAGGCATTGGCTGATCTGCTGATGCCCATTCGACAGGCACTGTTGAGCTAAAGTGGTGTGACGGCACAGTTTTGTTAAGCTGTGAACAAAGGGCTGGAGATGCCTCGCTGGCATCATCCATGTGCATATTGGCCTTGTCACAGTTTTGCTTGATTTAATGCTCTGTTTATTCCTAGATATTAGAACTTAAATTCCAAACAATATGTTTTCATATACGGCGCACAAACTTTATTTTCAAAGCTTTTGCTCCCAAGAACTACAGATCCGTTTGCCTGGCCAATATCCGTGCAGCAAACATTTAAAACGTAGCTCCCAAAAAAAGAGGTGGCCGGTAACCTCTTGACTGTTATCCAGTTAAAAAAATGGGATTTCAGTTTTTTTGTGGGTTTGTTTGTTGTTTTTTTTTTTTTTAAAAAAAGTCATAGAAGGGTAAAAGATTTATTTTTCTTTGATCATTTGTTGAGAGTTGTTATTTATTTCAACAGTGGATTTTCTTATAAGCTCCTCAGGAGAGGTTACCCCGTGTGCAGGATGGACTTTTCAAGTGCCATATCACGCCGGCGGTGTTGCTGTGATAAAAGCAGCGCGTCGCAAATACCTGTAAGCAGAGTCGGAGGCCTGTTGGCAGGCAGAAATAAAGCAAGCTGGGTTACGGCAGGTCAGTGGAAGGGAGCGGGAAACGGGATTAAGATTTAAAATATATATCTCTGTGCGTTCGTTAGGTGGCCACAACTTTGCATCTCAGCGGTTCGTCGAGAGAAAACGTGAGCATATGGAGCTATATTTAGATTCTGATTCTTTTCTTTTGGAGGTGCCATAGGCTTTATCCGTAGAAAGTTTTTTTTTGGGGGTGGGGGGGGGTTTCTTCTGGCCTTCTTGGTCGCCCTTTTAAACTCTCTTCAGGTTTGCTGGGAGTGTTTGCTAAGAGATTAGTTAGCCAGCTTCCATGGCGGAGGTAGCCCTGGGAAGCAGCTCGTCGCCGGGAGGAATGCTCGGTAGGTCAGGGCGTGAAGATATAAGGAGCTGCCCAACTGCGGCTGGGGATCAGGTATTTTCCCTCTTTGTTTCCCACCGGAGACAAAGTGCTCATGGAAAGGTTGGTGGTGAGACATCAAACCCCAGCAGGAGCGCAGATGTTCCCGCTTTTACAGGCTTCCCAAGGAACATTTCGGCTTCAACAAGTTTATGAAATAAAAGATTTATTTATTTTTTCCTCAGCAGATGCAGCGTCTTAGTTTGATTGTGTAGAGATTGCATCGCTCCAGCCACTCGGGGTTCTGTGGTCCAAGGCACGATGCTTTACTTGAGGGCTATAAGTAGGGATGGGAGAGAGGGAAGGAGGGGGAGGAGGGAGCGTTCGGCAAAATGAAAGTATTCCTTCTCCAAACAGGGCGGTCTAGAGCCTAAATCTGAAATTGAATCTGCTGGGCAAAACCTGCGCGATTTTTCTACCTGCCCTTAGTCTGCTTCCTTTCAACTATGACAGTTTTACTAACTGAAATGAATGGGTTTGCTTTCTCCGGTACCTTTTCGCAGCGTGCGTTTACATCAAGTACTTCAAACAGAGAGCTGGGTGATATATGTAGGGGGACAGCTTGCCCGGAATAAGCTTTAATGGTTAATTTTTGTATAGCTTTATAAATGAAAGGGACTTAAACCTACTAGCAGTATAGATCACAAGACCTTATGTGGTCTATTCTTCTCTAGATGCACAAGAGATTTACGTGCCTAAGTCCCATAAGAGTTAATGGGAGTTACGCATGTAAATCTCTTCCACTGTGAGATAATAGACCCTTTTATGTATGGATAGCTGGATTCTTACAAAAATCACCTCCTGAACAGTAGACTTTATGTCCTTCCCTCTTGACAAATATTTATAAAGCGAGCAGGCCAGCAGATGAGACCAGGAACCCCCCAAGATGTCTCCAAACCGCAGTGACCCCCCCCCAGTGCCCCCGCGGTGGGTGGCAGCCCGGGAGCCGGCCCTGGGGTCCACCTTGTCCCTTCGGTTCGGTGTCCCGGTTTTGGTCTGCCACGGGTGACATCGCAGGCCTGGTGGCAACGGGGGTTCGCGCACGGGCTGACGCGGTGTCTCACCTCTTGGCAAGTCCTGGTTGGTGGAGACCTCTTGCTCCATGGGTTGCAGAGGAGATTGGGAGGGGGAGAGCCTCCACCTTTCTTCTGGGGGGCTGCGGGCAGCGCAGGTAACTTCTGGGGTGCGCTTCTCCCTTTGTCCCTGCCCCCCATCCCACCTCTACTGGGCGATTTATAGCCCTGGGGGTAGGAGACCCCCAGCAGGACCGTCCCAGGCTGCTGGCAGAGCACGGTGGTGGTGGCACCACCTCCCACAGCCCAGGTGCTGCTAGTGCTGCACATCTGCTCCCTTCCCGCTCCGGCGCCACCTCCCTCCCCGGGAAAGCAAGGAGGCTTTGCCTCCCATGGGAACGGTCTCCGCGGGGAGATATATATATATCTATATAACTTGGACGATCTGTATCTGCCAGCCGTGAGTCAGATCGAGATCTTGTCCCCCCCGTAACGTGTCGCCGGAGATAGCCGGTGCCACGGCACACGCGTGTCAGTAACGATCCCCCGGGTTTCGTGAACCGCTCTTTTTTGCCATCATCGTTTCTTTCCATCACTCGCCTGCTCCTTCCCGATAGCCATCTGAGGGAGTTGGGCAAGCGGCAGACTTGCCAGCCCTCAGCTCCCAGGCCTGGCAAAGCACAACCTCCCCCCCCCACCTCCCAAAAAAACCCCAAACCTCAACCCAAAACTTACGCCTTGAGACTATCAGATTAAATCCCAAGGTTTCTACCGGCGGCGGGATGGGAAAAGCCCATTGTTTGTTGATTATCGTATCATCAGCCCCGGCTGGTACTCGGATGCTCAAGGAAAACACACTTCGGTTACAGTTGATTTTCAGATTCCAAAATGGTGCTGCAAAGTCTGTGCATGCCTAATTATATTTTATGCTAGGCTGTGCAATACAAAATGTATGCTGCAGCAATCAGTGAGTTAACAGTATCAATCAATTTGTAAACAGATGAAGTCACTCATTCCCAAACTGGTTTTCCAAAAACAATTACTAAATTACAATAGAAAAAAATTGTACAGTTACTGTATTTGTGTGCTGTGTTACAATCAACATACCAGGGAAACAAAACAATTTAATGCAGAAAAATCATCATTCATCTACATTATAATTGCTTCTTTTTCACATCTACAGGGCGGTTAATTAAAATTGTGATTAAATGCGGTCGCGCTGCCTAAGATGTCTTGCCCAAAACAGGTGGTACAGAATTTAAAAGTAAAAAAAATGTAATTAGCATTGGAAATTGAGAAATTGCCTGTAAGAATCAGTGTTAATTTCAGTCAGTGATGAGGTAATTTATAAATGAATGCAGCGGAGGCTGTGCAAATGCACAATTGCCTTCCTGCCTATTCTTAGCATTCTCAGCATGCAGGTGAAAATGTTTTCAAAATATTGAGGTAATTTGAAAATCAATCCGTGCATTCCGTATCTTTTTTTTTTTTCCTCCCCGTTCGCAGCAAACGCTGAGCAAAAGCCGCCAGAGATGGCACAGTGCATCAGTTTTGCACTTTTTTTTTTTTTGGGGGGGGGGGGGGGGGGGGGAGCGTTATCACGTCTGTCGTGACATCAGCCAGAGTTTAACTAAACAAAATGTTGGGCTGAGATCCTTTACAAAGGCCAAAAAATGTCGATTGAAGTCGCCGGTAATCCCGACCGTCTTCAGCTATGGTATGTGTTTAAACGACGCGGTATCAAAAAAAAGTAACAGCGACCTGCGGTGAGTTGAAATAGTGCAGCACAGACACCGGGAAAGAAAAGAGATGCTAATACGGCACAGAAATCATCGGGATTTCTTGTTTAAAATTAGTACGGCGCACTCGGAGAGCCTCGGTAGTACCCATGCTTTCTGTAAAAACTCTCTTTTTAAACGTGCATTTCAAATTTCGTCCCGCAGCCATAGAAGAATTGTTAACTAGGTTGTGCACGCAGAGATTTTCCCCTCAGATGAACTTCGTTTATCGGGATTTTTGGTGCTTTCTCTAAACTTTCAGCGAGCAAATGAGAAATGCTAATTCCTAACAAAAAAAAAAATAAAAATAATACGACCTGCAGATACAAAAAGCTGGAGGCAAACCTGACAACAAACAGATATTAAAGATTTAAAATCTTCTTGACAGTCACAAAAAAAAAAAAAATTCCAAGGCACACATTGCTGGAACTGACATTGCCATGATTTGAACGGTCCTCGTCCCCCTGTCCGATTCCACCGAGAGCTCCGGCTTAGTTATCCTCGTGCATATTTAAAAATAACTCGGGCTTTCGGTACCGCCGACCGCTGGGCTGGAATACGTGAAAGCAGTGGGAATTTTTGAACAGGGACGTACAGGTGTTGGTATCGGGTTGCTGGACAACACGGGCGCGGTGGCTTCTGAACATAACGTGCTTTAATTAAAGCAAGCTGGTCTTCCTGCAGAAAGGCTGATTTAGCCATGTAATTTAACTATTGAAACCCTTTCTATTAATTTTTCCCTGCCATATAATAATGAACTTTGCTTCTGGCTGACACTTGGTTGGTTGATTTCTTTTTTTTGCCTGTGGGGTTGGTATTTTGGTGGGGTTTTTTTGTTTGTTTGTTTGGGGTTTTTTTTTTGCCTTTCGAGAAGCCCTGTGCACTTCAGAGGCGATTTCGAGGCTGTTTAATTTGCTCCTACAAAACACCCTGCGAAGGGATTGGGCCCAGGAAGGGACAAGGGCAAGGCCACGCCATGCCGCTCCGCGCTGGACCGCTGCGACGCCGCCGGGCGGAGGATGCGGGTTGGTACGGCGGTGGGATGCTATCCCGGCTCCGGCTCTGCTGGTACAGAGCCGGGGAAGGTGAGCGCAGCATCAAGTGCTATGTGTGCTCTCCGGCAAGTCAATTAACCTCACCGTGCTCATTTTCCCTGTCTGTGAGACGGGGAAATACTGCCGAACTCCTTCACAGGGCTTTTGAGGAGCTTAATATCTCTAAAGCGCTCTGCCGTTCCCTGGGACTGCAGAAGAGCAGGAAGCATTCGTCGTTTCGTCAGAGGGCAAGGGGGTGCCAAGGAACCGGGCTGAGCAAATCCTGAATGTATGTTTCTAATAATCAAATTCTGGGAGTTTATTATACAACGGATTATTCTAATTTAGAAGACAATATTGCTTTTAACTCTCCCTCCCCCCCCCCCCCCCCTCCTTCCCTCCTCCTCCAGTTTTCTGCCACTGAATATAAAGAAGCTACGGGTAATCACTGAAGCAATGATGATTATTGACTGAAAGGTATTTTAAAATGTGAGCTCCGTTATGTGGAGCTTGGCAAGCGGCTGCGCTGATGCTTTTGAACTCCTCCTTTCGGTGTCGGGGCTGTAAGAATATATCGAAATATGAGCAAACCGGCATAGGTGCAAATCCCAACCCGGCCGCAGCCGATGGGGGCACATGGGTGACTTCAGTGGGACACGGACCACAAAAGTCAGGTTTGATGCCCGTGGCTGGTTTTCGTGGAAAGCTGTAGGATCAAACTCCTTTGGAAATTCAGCCTCATCAAAGCGAGCCTAAGTTTGGGCTTTTCCTTTTCTCACGTGAACTCAAAGGAAGCAGGAGATCAAGTCCTCCTCTGCTGCCACACGTCCGTCCTCTCCCCCAGTTACATCTTCGGAGCTTCCTGGGCCCGTTCCCATGAGGAAAGACCAAAGGCCATGAGGAATGTGAGCAGGATTTGGCCCCGAACAGGCAGGGCTTACTACTTCATAAACTGAGCCATGGCCATTGTGGTGGTGGGGAAGTGCGGTGAAGGAAAAGTAGCTTCGTGGGTTCCTAAAATAGAAAGTAAACATAAATATTTCTACTTTGCATGTCAGATTTCAATCACCTCTCAGAACAACTGAGCTTCTTGATTTAATTAATTATGTTGGGGTTTGTTTTTTTTTTTGGGGGGGGGGGAGGGGGGGATGGGATGCGTGTGTCTTCGAAAAGAGCCAAATGAAAATATCCTCTTTGTTTCCCCTTTGTAACTACCGGAGCTCTCCTCGAGTTTTAACTCTTCCGCCACCCCGCCACCCTCGCAGCCTTCGTTTTTCTCCGCTCTTCTTATCGCCGCCGTCCCATGGCAAGCCCCGGAGCCTGGAACATTTTGTAACGACTATGTGACAAATTGTCGGGCTTTCATTCGCGTCGGACATCTTTTGCCAGGATTGCTTGTTGTTTTTTCTGTTTGGCTGTGTCATGGGACCAAAGGTGGCTGCTTTTGTGCAGCATGTCAAATCTGGTTAACATGCAGCCATTTATCTTTAAAACCCCACTCCTGCACAATGGCAGGGGTGGATTGGGCCACTCGTACGGGCTCCAAAGCGTCAAATATATATATTTTTTTTCCGGCGCCATCCTCTCTATATGTGTGGGTGCACTTCGGGCTGCGGCACTGCGGTGAACAGGTCATGCAGCAGACGAGATGTTTCATAATTTTGGGAACCTTTTAGAGACAAATTGTACAGTGCAAGCGTAGTGTAACCGAACTGCTGGTTGCCCAGTGAAGTGTAGAAAATCAGATACAGCACAGCCTGAAAGAATGAAACGAGGATTCATATCTATGTACATACATGGTACTTTATAAAGAATTCATACAGAGAGAAAAAGGCATTTCTTCTCTTTTTCTCTGCTTATATTCGAGGATTGTGCGTGGCGCGTGTGTGGATAAATGTGTTTATGTGCATGGTGTATATTCCTACAAATAATATGCCACGGGATATGGGAATAGTTGTATGTGTGATGCATTTATATGCGTAAGTGGTAGGTTTGCAGGTTAATGCCTGCTTGACTCTGTGTGCGTGCGTGCGTGCGTGTGTAAAGGATGGAAAGGTGCTCAGCACGATGAAAAGATGAATTATCCTAGAAATAACATTAAAAAGCCCCAAACTTCCACAGCAAAGTTTGCAGCTTTGGCTGCTTTTCCTATATTTAATGCAGCGACGTTTCTGATGAAAACGATTTCCTTACAGATACAGCGATAGTTATCAAATAAAGAAGCTGGTAAAGAAATGGGAAAGTTTGATCCAACAGCCAAACGAGGGCTGGCTGCAAAGTCTTGGTGCCTTTTTGCAGCGGAACCATTTGAGAGAGCGGGACTCGATGTTTTTTTAATGATTTGCTGTGTTGTGTAATAATTATACATATAGTGCAGCGAGGTTACTTGGAGGAACACCGCTCTATGTATGGTTTTTTGTTTGGTTTGTTTTTTTTTTGTTTTGTTTTTTTTTGAGTAAAGGGCCCAGGAGATTGCCTTTCACTTTGAAAACAATCCCTAATATCAGGAAAATGCTCTGTTTGTTTATGCGTACATAATGCAAGTTTGTCCGCCTGGGAACTGCAGCAAATGGGAGAAGTATGCATGGATTTCACAGGTAACAGGATTACGTGGGCACATAATTGATCCATTTGGAGAAAAAAATGACAGTGCTCTAAAGATGCCTAGGCTTTGGAGATGGAGTTTATGAAACAGGCATTTGTAAATTCAAAGGAATCAATATGTCAATTTTATTACATCTCGGGACCAGCTGGGCATTAAAGGAACAGTAGCCCTTTTAAAATTGCAGCTGCGTAGTCTTGCATTGTGTACCTTTCTTAAAAGGCTTTGAATTTTAGAAAATGTACTTTTAGCAGCACTTTGCACCTTTTCAGTGACCGGTTTGCATGGACAAAAGGAGACACAAAACCTTACATTGTGTCAGTTTTCCTCTTAAGCCGCGGTTGGTAAAAAACCTGCCGGGCTTCAATTATACTGTGCAAAAATCTTACTAATAACTGTATACATGGAAGGAGACTAACGCCTGGTCGTATCCCAAATGTCGAAAAAAATATTTGAGATTCTGAACCGAAGACTCAACACATGTTGCAGAGGCAGCATCATAACGTGAGATACCTGAAAGGGTGCGTTAAAGACCGCAAGTGAAACGTGGTCTGAATCATCGTAGAACAGTATCTTCTTCCTTCTCGCTGGAATTTAAAACCCCAGATGATTAAATTTAGTGCAAAGCTTAGTTTTTTTTTTCCAAGGAACAGCTGTTTTCAGCTGTCCAGATTTTGCAATGCAACTTTTCATACACCTTTGTGACGTTCAGCATGATGTTGAATGGAATCTGGGTTGCAGTGGCAGTCGCTGCCCGTAGGCTCTCAAGGCCACCCCAAACAGGCTCTAGATCCTAAAGATGCGTTCTCAAGGAATTAATAACGGCCACTGAATTTTTTGCTTTGGAGGGAAAGAGGTTAGCCAAGGAGCAATTGGGGCTTTCCAGAATATGTTGTACACTCCTCTACCTGAAAGGCATTTGGTTGAGGGACTGCGTTAGTAAAAGCCACGCTTGTCTCCAGCCTTCAGTAGATATCCTGTTGTCTTCTCTCCTCTGCTTGCTGGTGATGTTGCTGTGGACCTGATGGCTACAGCCTACTCTGCAACTCCAAATTTATAATTAACATTGCCAAAGTTTGGGTTTGGGGTACCTAACCATGGACAACTCGAGAGGTTCAACATATTTGAAAACACACTTAAAAATAGTCAAGTTTTTGAGTCCCAAGAAGGAGCCACTGCTCCTTGAGATTCCTCTGCCTTCTCAGGTCCCTCAGCTTTGCTATGATCCTCTCTGATCTTCTATAATGTTCCTCCATCTCCTTTTGCACAGTGTCTTTTTCTTTGAGCCCGTACTTTTCAGGCCAGCCTGGCTACAGACAAGGTCTTGGTATGGTGCCCCAACCTGCCCAGTAATTCTATTTTTTTCTTGCCTGAGAACCTCTACTTTCCATAAAGTAAGGTTACAGTGTTTCTCCAGTGGTCTGCTAACCATGCAAATATGCCTTGGATGATGTGGGATCACACCATAAATTGGCTTACTATATTAGTGAGCAGTGTATAAAACAGGTTTTCTCTCTCTCTCTCTCTATATATATGTATATTCTACTATAGCTCTATCTCCACTAAACAGTTACAAAGTGAATATGAAAGAATAAAATGTCCAGTTTTCCCTGAAAGAGTATGGAAGAGCAGATAGAAACAATGCAAGCTAGTTAAGTAGTGGTGATGGACTTAGCATGAATTAAAACTTTATTATGCAATGAAGTACTTTCAAAGCATTTTTTTAAATACTCATGTGCTAAGAAAGACATGGAAAAAGAGGTTCAGATAGTTTTCATAGAGATTTGTGGCATCGTAGGAAATAAAGATGACCTTCTGCCAAGCAGTGATGCTCAGAACTCATGCGAATATACGTAAACGAAGTCGAGAGAAACTATATAAACTCAATAGATTAAAGCTTACAAAACTTCAGACGTAAGGCTTCCTTTCAGCGTAGCTTTGCCTGCATGCTCAGGGGTGAAAGGTATGATGTAGACACCGCGTTGGTCTCAGCATCCTCCACCGGTGATGAGATGCCGAGACAAGCCTTAGCTCAAACTAGTCTGAATGAACATTTTCCAAGCCCCACAGCAATCTCCGCTCAAAAGATGTCATCCCTTTCCGCGCTTGCTAGAGGAGGGTAAACGGAGTTAAGAAGAGTTGACTTGGCCGAGGCCTCCCAGCAAGTTAGCTGGAACTAAAAACCTAGAACTAATAAAACCAGAGGTCACATTCTGATCCTGGTTACCTCCGCACAGTCCCAGAGCCACTCTGCGGGCAGCCTTTCTATTTTGGCAGTTCTTTCAGTCTAATTCTAGAAGTAAAACAACGCTTCCCCATGATAAGGTGGAAAAATGGCGAAACGAAACCCTGTCATTGACCTGATTCATGGTTCTTCCACTGAGATCATAACAGCTTCTTCAGAGACTTTTACAATCTCTGTAGAAGTGCAGGAGGCACTGCCAATATCCGCAGATCATTGGCATGATAGACCGTAACGGCTTCTTCAGAGCCGTTCCGGTCTATCGTGTCAATGCGTACTTAGGGAGTCCTCAATGCATGGATCATTGACACGGTACTACATAACGGCTCCTTAGAAGCCATTACTGGGTATCAAGTCAATGCATACTTAGGGAGCCCTTAATGCACGGACCCACGCAAGTTGACTTGCTCTGAATACTAACAATCCTGTGGAAGAGTAGTTACTGCGTATGGCATTGAGGGAGATTATTAATACCCGCCTGCAAGAGCTCGACTCGTGCACTGCGCGCCCGACGCCTTTACGGGAGAGGTACGGCCGCTCCCCAGTCGGAGCGCTGCCCGCAAAAGTCTGAAATCCGTGAACTTTCCCTGCTCTGCTAACATCATTTTATTTCATAAAATATGTAATAAAAAAAAAAAACCAACCAAACCAAACCAAACCACCACATTCTCCATTTGAGATGGGAAAGCCAAGAGGCTTCTTGTTTCATCAGGACGAAACATTTAGAGGTGGAATATAAAGCCTTGAGAATAAGTGGTTGCAACGCAAACGTTGGTCAACCCTTACGTGTGGAGCGATAGTCCGGTGTGGTTTACCCCTCTCAACTACTTCGCTGTAGTTATCAACAATCCCTGCAAGATGCTTAGCACCAAGCTTGAGGTAACGACCCTCTGGAAGGAGAACTGCTTTGTTAAATATCCCGTCATCCAGCGAGGAGTTCGCCTGGATTTGTTGACCTGGTCCCTGGGGAACGTCAGCCCAGACTTCCCAAAGAGTCGCCGCGCCTCTGCTTGGACCTGCAAAGGCGCAGCCCCTCCGTTTGGCTTCCCCCAGACAAGATATCCCCGTACCGAGTAAAAAATGCTTCTAGTTTGCTGTTGTTGATATTTTTCTTTTGTGTTCTGCTTACTGACTGACATCTGCTATCATGCTAAGCAGGTGTTCCTGTGTAAACGAACGTGCCCTGTTTGTGTTTCGCCATCCTCGCTACTGCGCACCCAAATGAGCAGCATGATTAAGAATCCTGTAAATTTTTGAAAGGAAACGGATGGCTGCCCTACTAGAACATAATTACACCGTTCCAACATCCGCAGCTCACTGCTGCAGCCGAGTTGGAGAACAGCAGAAATTAATAATATATAATAGCATCATTCTCGTAATTTATAAATGAAATAAAGTAGAGAGGAGATTCTGCTGATACGCATTTTCTTCTTAATTCTAAAAGACAAAGTATAGATTAGAATTTTACTGGGGTGAAACCTGGCCAGCAATATCACACTAGTTGCAAGTGCGGGGCCTGATTCATGAGAGGGGTTTTGCTTAGGGAAAAGAGCTAATATCTTTTATTGGACTAGGGGAAAAAAAATGAGTATACAAAGCCCTCTAAAGGCAGCCCCTGATGAAGGGAGGCGAGGAAACCTCCACAGATCATGTACCTCGTTTTTAGCTTAATTCATTCGTAGGTATTGCAGGAAGACTTTGCTGCTTGCTGCGATTTTTTTTTTTCCCTGCCTGAAATAATACACTATCACAGGTCACTCCCTCAGAGAAGAGAGAGGACTAATCAGTTAAAGATGTTGTCTAATCTCCTATTTTTGTTGAAAAACAGCGGTGTTTTCAAAAACAATATTTTGAGCTCCAGACAAGTGCCAAAAAGGAGCTGTACTGCAAACCACTGCTCAAGTCAAGCCTTGGAGTTGGTGCTCTGATTGCGCCTCTCAACAAACGTGATACAACTTTCTGAAGACAAAGATGTTTTTTTTTTGTAAAGACTAAGCAGTATGACTTTTAAGGTCGGGTTTTTTTGTTTTTTTTTTTTTTTCATTGTGTATGAACAGTCAAGTTACTTAAATGCTTTTTATTTTTCTTCTGGAGCTACCCAGATACACTCGTCTGGGTGATGGCCCAGCTGATTTATGCCTTTAGTGGGATAAACTCAAATGGGAGAGTTACCAAAAAACCACAATAGTGCTTACTTACAGGTTAATTAGGGACATTTTTATAAGTTTTGACACTGTGAAACTCTCAAGAATGATAACTGCTTTGAGGGAAAAGGTCAGCACGGATTTCCCAAGTTTAACCCAGTGAACACCAACGGATGCAGTGAGCCCGGAGAACTGCTTCTCTTTGAAACTAATGAATATGTTTGAGTCTCGTTCTTCTAAAGGGCCCCCTTAATAATTTGTTTCTGAGAAAATATGTGCATAAACAGATTTATTTCATTAACAGGTATTTATTTAAGTGGGCTGCACTGTATTTAAATCTCTGAATAGTTTCCATTACTTCCTCAGCTCACTTACTTCAAGTTGACTAATTTTAATAAGGCTAAGGTGCCTAGGGTCTTATTGAGTGTTCAGTTTGATCAATATGGCTAAATTAAAATAGTGCAAAATATAAGCAAATGTACTCTAACAACTCAGTGAAAAATGTGGAGTGCACCAAACATTGATTAGTGTTCCACAGACATTAATTTGTTGCTTTAAGTACACTAATACTGCTCAGAAACCGCATCTACCTCCAGCACACCACGGTCCGTGGTACTCGTGGACCACATTCTGCCCGGCTAACCCTTGAGCAACCCACTGGCTTTTGCGGCATCACCCCCATCCGAAGACATAATTTGGCTCTGTATCACGCAGAACCAGGTCTGCACACCCTGTGGTCTCACAGGCAGCCCTCCTTGGTCCGGATTTGGCCCGTTCCAGGAGAGGCAGCATTCCTGTACCACTGGCAGAGCCAGCCTGCATCACACCTAAGGGAAGCCGAAGGAGGACAGTTACGATTATTTGCACGAGTGGAGACTATTTATATAATCATATTCATTATGAATTTGGGGCTATACATCAATTCTATACGTGTATTTTTAAGACAGGCACAGACTCTTAGGGAAGCGGTTATACGTACGAGAAGATACTTGGTTTTGCCCTCCTGTAACACCACAATATTATTGTCATAAAAGATTAATGTCAACCCCCACCTGGTATTAAATTGCTTTTGGTAGCCCTTGCGTTCATGTCGGTCTGCACAAGACAAAAACACTTTTAAAGTAACTACGTGCATCTTCAACTCGAATTACTGCTATTACCGGGTTACATTTTATTTTTCGAGTGCCTTAGTTGTTCTGGTAGGAATTTTTTTCCCATGGAAGTGATGTTCTGAATAAGAATATGGCATCAGGAACTTAATTTTAGGGCAGCAAAAAAGCATACTTTAGAAAATAGGGTCTTATCATAGTCTTGTTGATAGATGTTGCGCATGTTAATTATATGATCTTTTTTTCATACTCCAACGAAAAGCTGTATTTTCCACATGCTAAAAATACTTTGCTTTTCTTTCTTTCTCTTTCCCTTCCTTTTCTTGGTTAGCAAAAGCATGAGATTACCATACTTCGACATCCAATGCTTGCACAGACAGTTTTTAATGGTTTCTAAAAATACGACAATAACTCCTTAGCAATCATACTTTTATGTCATTTTAAATGGTTTCGGATATCTTTCTTGGTTCTTCAGTAGTTTTTCCCTCTACCTGTAGTTTATCTTTCTGCTTATCTTTAATCTCCTTGGTAAGTGATATTTGTTGTAACAGTTCTTCCTTTCCTTGATACCATCTTTTCCTACGTGGCCAAAAAATAATAATTTCACATAAGCAGATGCTCGTTTTGTCCAAGGTAAATCAGCAGTCTGTGTATAAGTAAGAAAGAAAGAAAAAAAAAGAGAGAAATAAACAGGAGGGATTAAAGTCTTAAGAAAAAAGCAACTTGAAAGCAAATGCAGTCACATTTAGGAGAAGTAAATTCTGTGAAGATGAAGTCAAATATGAAAAGCATTTCTCTAGTTTAAACTGACCAAATGGAGTTATAAACAGCAGAAACATTTGAAGTTCCCCTTTTTTAAATTAAAGCTGGAGCTTTAACTTCTTAACCTTCAACACGGCGAGTAGAGCACACTGTGCAAAAACAATTTGTAAGTCTTCTTAACAAACATCTCAAGTGAGGAGGGCCAGCACAAGTTCAGAAGAATTGACTTTTCATCTGTAGCTATGCCAAAAAAAATGCTTAGTTTTTTTTTTTTTTTCGTTGTTGTTGTTTAGCTCTGGTGCATGACAATCTTGATTTTTTCCAGCGTTCTACATGTTTAGAGTTTTTAATATCAAAGGTATTGCTCTCTGTAAACAAGTGTAAGTTTACCGAGGCAGCTTCACTTACACTCTTCCCTTGTAATCAGATGTGAAAATTACACCCTCCCTTTTGGCTACATGATAATTACACATTTCAACATACAAAGGATTGTCTCTGTTTCAGTCGCTGGAATGAAACAGCGAAGGCACTTGGGAAAATATATTATTATATTAAAGATCAGTGCCATAGCTGTTTTTAGTAAAAGTGAAGTTTGTAATCACAACTATGATCAAGATACTTTGAGATTTACATATACGCTTATACATGTGTGTGCGAGAGAGAGAGCGCAGTTAAAAATAAAATGAAACTAAGGTACCTCAGCACGGAGGGCGAAACTTAGCCCGTGCACCAAGGGCCAGCAAACAGCCCACTCCCTACTTAAATCTCACCAAAGCCCTGTTTTGTGGGCGAATTTTACCCCGAAAGCATTATTTATGGGAAGCTAACAAAGTTTCTCCAGCTCTGTCTTGTTTTTCTCCTTTTTCTTTCTCCTGGCTATTCTATTTTACTTACCTAGAAACTTAGCCTGAATTTCTCGAGCATCTATCGATTTCCTTGCAAATGCTGGGTGCAGAAAGAATTCAGAATTAAGCATTGCTCGGAAAGAGCTGTGGGAAAAAAATTACATATGCAGCAAAACATGTTAGAGCTGTGTTTTGACAGTTTCATGACCAAGCCAAAAAATATACATTTTTTTTTTGTACCTGGCGCAGTTTCACAAAAATGTCCCTTCAGGGAATAGTCATTTTTTGTCAGAATCAACTGTTTATTTACTTAAAAATCGAAAAGTTTTGCCTTACATTAGAGGCAGAGTTGCTGGAGGTTAAAGTTCAACATCAGCTCGTTGCATTGCCTTCACCGTAAAAGCATGGTTTGTGTCACGAGAGAGGGATAAAAGCATTAACATGAACACAGGACAAAATAAAAATGCCATGCATTTTAAAACCAGAGCGGGCGAGGTTCGTCAGGTCTCTCATTACGCATTTTCAGCCATGCCCTGGCTTGCTCGCAAGCGATGGGTGACCACCTTGGACCTGCCACCCCTGTGGCTGAATATAGCAGCGATGGCTTGGGCTGGAGGTATGGGGTTTATCCAGCCAAATCAAAGCCTGGTAGGGTTTTGATGGTGGCAATGGTGTTGAGAACTTTGTTATTGCCCATGGAGATGTTCATGGCAGGCAGGGATCT
This sequence comes from Vanellus vanellus, assembly GCF_965231255.1. Taxonomy (NCBI): domain Eukaryota; kingdom Metazoa; phylum Chordata; class Aves; order Charadriiformes; family Charadriidae; genus Vanellus; species Vanellus vanellus. The sequence goes on from NC_138910.1 coordinate 4,696,477, forward strand.
GAGTGTCCTTCCCCATCTGTGCCAAAAGGGACGTGGGTGGCTTCCCAGCGCTGCACCCCACAGGGCGCACACCATGGGAAGAAGCAGCCCGAGGTTGACCTAGTCGTGTCGTGCTCTGAGACTGTCGCCTTTAGTGTTTCTGCATCAAAATGTTATCTAAATGCCCTGCAAAGGTGCAGGGCGTGAGGCTGGGGGAGTCCGGGAGCCCCCCGCGTGGTCCCTCCTGCCTGCCCTGCCTGCAGGTACCGGGGGTATTCCCCGCTTCGCTCGTATTAATTCAGGACATATACAGGCATGGGATGTAACCCCAGATCATAAGCGAATCCGGAGATCACACCAATTGGAGAAGATTTAATGACTTTTAAGTGAAAGGAATTGTACCAGTAAAGAAGAATTAGGTCTCCCACTCTGAAACTAAGTTTTTCTCCCAGGGTAAAACTTGGTCTTCTCAGCAGAGAGGTGATTTTTTTTTATTCATTCTTACCTTTATCTGTATATATACACAAACGATTAATATTTTTTGCCTATAATCAGTTTGTAAGATTGCAGGGTTAATGGAAATACAGTGTGTCGGATGCTCTTTTGCATACATATTTACCCTGACCACAGCTCCAAACTGTTGGGACTGGCAGGCTGACATTTCACACTGGCTACCGGCCATGTTCAGTGAATAATCTTGAAACAAATTTTTCACTAGGATTTTTAACATAACTATTTATTTGGGGAAGCGATTTGCATCAGGGGAAAAAAAAAAAACCACCCTCAAATGTAAATACAGATTTCCCCAGGAGATTAAAAATAGTCCAAAACTAATAGCCTGATCCAATTCACATAATGATCACTGCGCAGCATATTTAGTGGGCCTAATCCTGCCCTCGTGGGGTGTCTCTGAAGTCAAATATACCTGTCTGAAGTTGAGTTTACCCTTCATATCCCAGTTACACCAGGGGAGCACCTTTTGTCTCTATGGTGAATAATATTTTGCAAGTTAGACCTGTTTTGGGGGGGAAAAAAAAAAAAAAAGCAATATATAAGGTGGGGAGGGAACTTCTCCTGACTCACACTCACGGGGCGGAGGTCACAGCCGGAGCTGCTGTGGTAGGAAGGAATCAAGCACCATACCAAAAAATAACAAGAAATCTGTGACTCAAACTGACAAAAATGGATCTAATCGGAGACGAGGATGGCGCTTCGTCCCTACCGAGTGCTCTCCTTAGCGCGGCAGTTAAAGGTATTCCTCCACCCCCCTTAACTTTGCATTTGTCCCCTTGTATTTATTATCTGTTCCTTTTTTTTCTGCCTGTCTCGGAGGCTGCGTGTTTCCCCAGAATGACAAGTCAATACCGCAGCCAATTCCGGGCTGACCTCCGTGGGGTTATCAATGGCCTAAAACGGGCAGGACTGAGCCCGAAGCGGTGCCGCTGGTGGGATGCGGGACCGTCGGGGAGGTGGGACGAGGTCCCCGGCTCCTCCTTCGGCTCCTTGGCACCGCGGGAAAAGTTCTGTCCCCACTTTTGCCGCCGAGCTCAGAGGTGGGCTCTGCCCAGTCTCCGCGGCTTTTTAAACCAAGCAGAGGCTACTGGGAGCCCGGCTAACGCGCATACTGATGTACCCCGTAGCTTCTGAGAAGATGAAAGAGTATATTGCTTATTCCTACAACAACGAGCTAGGAAATATTTGCAGCGACCCCACTCCGCTACCTGGGGAATTTCTCCCCAGGTGACGGAACGAAGCGACATCGGATTTATTTGTGTTTTTTTTTTTTTTCTCCCCCCCCCCAAAGCAAATTAAAAAATAAGCCCCCCAAAACCCCCCCAGTAAACCAAAGTTGTTTGTCAGGGCAGCAATACCTCTTCCACCAGCACGCAGATATGATATAGCTTTAATTTGTATTCATCTTGTCCACTGGGGCTGGAAGATGGAGGAGCTATTATGAAACCTCTTTTTTTTTTTTTTTTTTTTTTTTTTTGAATTTGCTTTATTCACTGTTTACTATGCCGGGCTGACATGATATGATTTGTGCGTTGCGGGGTCACAACAAGCTACTTGCAGGACAATTTGCTGAATCAAGAGGGTGATTGTGTCTGGTGCCAGTCAGTCGCAATTAGGGCCAGGATCAGGGAGGCCCAGAGCTTGTGTATCGTCTTGGGCAAACCTCATAGAAATCAGCTCACCTGAAACTAATTGTCACAACAGAGACCTTATGCAAATGAGCCCTAGGGTTAGCGTGGGAAAAGAAAAACTGTCGCAAAGATAGGTGACCTGCTGAGCAGGGGGTCTGTTGCTGGGGAAATCTTTGTTCAACGAGTTAAAAAAATGTTCGCATTGTTCCAAATCCAAGAAAAACGTAGCAGATCCTCTCCCTAAGAAAGCGTGGCGAGCACACTCATCTGAAAGTCCAATAAAGTGGCAGCCAGCTTTCGAGCCGGTAATAAATTGGAAGTCTTTATTCTTTATAAGGGCTGCAGCAGGAAAATGATTTTCCTTTGCAAAGGGGCCTTTAAAGTTTAGCTGCTCGCCGTTAGCCGGCGCCCAAAACTTCGCCCTCGAAGCTTTCGCCTGCCTAACCTGTTGGATCCCAGCGGATTTCCCAACCTGAGCTTTTAGCAGCTGGGAAAAAAAAAAAAAAAAAAGCACCTCCCTCTGGCTCCTGGAGCTGCTTTTCGGAGGGTCTGGCTCTCGTACGGCGGCGAGCCCTCGGGTTTGGAGGGCAGGAACAAACGGGGAGCAGATCCGTGGAGTTTCTCCCGTAGAAATCTCCGGGGATCTCCGAAGCTCTCCAACTTTGAACGTCTCCTTTCTCGTCGCCTTCCCGGGCGGCACCCGCCAGCGAGACGGGCAGGTTCGAGCGTTGGAAACATAATCGTGAATTAAGCACATTTAACGACAGGCTCATTGACGTCTGCACGCGAAAACGGCTGTTCCTGACATGCTTTCCCTCTCCCTTTTTCTCCTCTGCCTCCAGCCCAGGCAGAGAAAAGCATAATTTTCAGCGAGCGCATTACACAACATTTGTCTTGTTCACTCCTTCCTCTTTAACAATTTTTATGGGGGTTGCTCAACACGTTCTAAAATAGGAATGGAGACGATATAATAAAGTGCTGAACTGATGATATACGCGGCAGTTTATGCTGTCAATGGCAAATTCAAAAGACAGGGATGCAACACGCTCCAAGTGAAGAAATGTAAGCCCGTGCCCTATAAGCAGCCGGGGTATTTTTGCACATAAGGCTTTTCCAAAGAGGTTGATGGGGACGGAGGCGAGATTAATTGCACTGAAAGACACCGGGCAAATTTCAGAGACACGAGCTGCTTTGCGCTATCATGGAAGGCAAAAGAATAGTTATTTTGTTTGGTTAATAATTAGGGCTGCGCTTTCGACGGTGCGGCTTTAAAGGGGTGAAATGTAGTTGGTATCAGATCAGCAAGTTCGGAAATTAACTTCCTACTCACCAAACATCATGAAATAAGGATGGCTTAAAAGTAATGCAGATTAATCACCAACTTTTTTTTTTTTTGATCTCTTTTGTCCCTTTACCACTGTCTGAAATAATTTCCACAAATAGGAGACGTTTCACAGTGGGTATGAAGTGCTCAGCTTTCACTCATCAAACTTTAATCGGAACTGCATTTTAGTTTTTGAATAAAGAACACTTAAAAAATTTAGATGCAAATTATTTTGCATTATTCATGCTCTAAGTGTCCTTGTAGATTTAAACACTTCTGAGGCCACCTTGATTCAAGTAATTACCTAGGCCCTCACTGCTCCGTCATGAATAAGGTATTTTGTACAAGTAAAGTATGCACCCGATGAGCTTTTAAAGTGGCTTTACACTGAACTTGTGTATTGCTTCTCGTGCATGAGTGATTCGAACATGCGTCGCAATCTGTCTCAGGTGGGAAATCCTGGCAGAGCATCCATGAGTGACGGAAGGAAGCCTACCAGCCTCGGCGCGCACTCTTTCTTTGTCTTCGCAGAAGAATCGCAAAGTGATTCTCTCGCTCGAGTCTTGTGGCTCCTCTTAAAAGTCCGAGGAAGCAATAGCTGCTTAGCAGGGAAAGAAATGACAATCATTTTTCACTTAACCCTTCGTTTCCCGCCCCGGCCCCCCCTCCGCCTGCACTCAGTCACTTGCGGCACCCGCATAAGAGAATATAAGTCTTTCTACTTTTATGTAGCATTGTACATCTGCCTCCCCATCTGTCCGCTCAGCCTCCCTCACGTACCAGCGCTAGGTACCACCTGAGCAGGATTTTTCACACAATAGAGCCAGCTCAGCGCCGGGCATCGCGGCTGAGAGCTTCTCCCGACAGCAGTGGCTATCGCAGGGCAAGCTAAATGAGTCGCTGCACGTGTGTCGTCGGCAAAATGAACTCGCAAGAGTTAAATTTAATCGGCGGAATCTTGTAGTTGGCGTTTGTTGCAAAGTGCCCACAGTTTTTTTTTTTTTTCTTTTCTAGCTACATTGCTTTGAAGAATTATAGGAATTTTATGATGTGCTATTGGAGTTCCACTGGCAGAGATTACAGTAAAGGGGTTAAAGTTGGTTTATGTTAAAAAAAATTATGCAGAAACCAATAAAAATAAACACACTCCAGTAGACTAAACTTGCTGGGCTTTTAGTTTTAGCTTAACAATAGAAGTTTAGACGAAATCCAACATTGCAGCTTTTAGAAAATTAGTTGACACTCACAGTTGATCATCTTTACTACACAGCGGTATAATTAATATTTAAACATTCTAATAATGCAGCTTGCTTTGCATGCACTTTTCAGCCCCACCACAGTATATTTTATCAGGAATACTGCTAGCATTTTCTTAGGTAATGTCATTTTTTCAAGTTATATTTAAAGTGGGATATTGGCTTCTCTCTCAGTGCAAAAGAAATATCAATAGGCCAATAAGCAGCTTTCGTACGTCAGTTTATGATTAAAGTGTGTCTTTACTGAAGACAATAGAAAATATATAAGGGGCTACTTCATTGCCATCATCATAAAATAAATATACCCAGAGACTATCGGTTTAGAAAACTGTCTCGAGTCGTTCATTTTTCTTCACGCTATCTATAATAAGAGGAACTTTTAATATCTAGATGCAGAGGAAAAGCAGGCAGTGACCCACAGATCTGTGAAATACTGCACCTCTGACACCCACTCATTTAGAGCCAGAGAGCATTTAATAAAGAAGTCAGGCAAGTAAAAAAGAAAAATCAAGCAGGGGAGTTTTCACAGGAGTGTTGTCAGGGTTAAGGCTTCTGTCTGCCTGGCAATTTAGTAAAATGGCGAGAAATCGCCAAAATGGAAAAGGGCTGTGCTGGTTTATTTACTTAGGAGAACCCTCTTCCTCTTCCAGTCGAGGTGGGATGGAAAAGTTGTTTCAGGTGCTGTGCTCATCAGCTTAGTTCCTCTTGATCAGTGCAAGGTGCCCTTTATTCCCCGTCTTATAACTTCTAGCAAGAGAGGCAGTCCTTCTCTCAACTGGTTTGGACTCTCTTCCAGGGTTGTCTCCCACAGCCTTTCACGTGCATGGGTCCTCCTGATGCCAGCCAGAGGGTTGGCGCTTGTGTGGCTATTGTTAACAACCACTGTGGGCATCACTGGCAAAAGCCATCTCCATGGCTCCTTTGGGTTGTTCCAAGGACAAATATATATATATATATATATATATATACAGGCAGATCTTACACACCCATTTTTGGCTGCTGCGTGATGCAAAGAAGATCTCCTGAATATCCCGGCTGGAGAAAGTGTCCTGCAAAGTGAGCTCCTCGTGTGGCTCCCAGCCTTGGAGGTGTTTACTGGCATTTCCAGGGGGAATCATTTTTTGTTCAGGAGATGGGTTTTGGGGGGCACGGCATCAGGCGGGGCTGCGGTGGGTTGCGAAGGTGCCTGAAGCTCAGCTGAGAATCCAGCCCTGGGTTTTGTCACGTTTCATTGCAAGTTTGAAAGCAGGCCCGTTTCTATTAATACTGTTAATAAAAGGCATATGTTTTGTCAAGCAAAACCGCCCTTTCATTAAAAGAGAGCATAATTTCATGGGGTTGGGGTTTTTTTTTTGTTTTGGTTTGGTTTTTTTTACATTCATGCAAAAATAGCCATTTCCCCAACACGTCCCAAAAAGCAAAGTCGGAGAGTGTGTATGTGCAAAATTTCGCCAAGCCACAAATATTTTCATGCCAAATACCACGAAATGAAAACGCTCGGCGTCTCACCGCTTCAAGCTAGTCCTACGGCCTCAGCCTAATTGCCTGGGAGGCAATGGGAGTTTTTAATTTACTTAAAAAGTAGCAGAAACGGGCTTTAAAAATTTTGTGTGTGCAACAACCGTATGACTGACGCCATAAGATCCATAGCGTGTGTGAAAATAGATTGCATATCGCCGAGAGCTTTCTCCGGGCTCTGCCGTGGATTGCCTTACATCACGTGCGCCTGCGAAGAATTCGGGGATGCGGTTTCGATGGAAGACGTCGCAGCGCGTCGAACAAAGTCGCCTTGTGTTGGCGAAGGGGCGCGTGGGAGCTGCCGTGCCGCGTGCACGCCGTCCGTCCGCAGGGCGGGGGTGGGAGTGGGAGTTTTAAGGAAACAGATAAACAACAAATAGAAAACGCTTAAAAATCGGGCCGTAGCTTCCAGCCTTGCTGTATTGCGACCGATGGGCGTAGATACGGGTGAGAGCTGCTCCGACTCTTACTTTTCAAGTGAAAGTAATGCCGTCAGATAGGAACATTTGTGTTGGAGACGGGAGCAAACCGCCTCCCGTGGTTTGGCTCGCTCCTTCTTTATCGGGTTTTGTTCGGGGAAGGCAGTTACGCACACCTTGGCCGCAAATAACTAAAAGAGCGCGATCTATTTTAAACCTGCTGCTGAGGTGGTAAAGAAGAGATAAGTTGAAACCTAGCTGCTATCTCGCTCGTGTGCGTGACAGATATGTCCAGAAATGGCTAAAATTAAAAAGCATTTTTCATATGCTAATAGCAACCTGGATGAGGAAAAAATACAGAGAACAGAGCAGTAAAGTCAAGAGGCTTCTATCACAAGCATCTTTCTCCCATTACCTAAATTGTAGGACTTCTTTCCCCAAACTGATATACATATTTTTACTGTGTCTAAAAGAAAATTCTATAGTAGAGTTTGATTTCAGCATCAACCTTATGGCAGCCATGTGGGAGTGAGATTATGGGACATGTGGAACAAAAGTCTTCCAGCCAGAGGAGGCCTTCTGAGCATAATGATTCTTATTTAAATTAGTCTATGTTTTATTACTCAGTTGGGGAGGGGAGAAGGAAACCGAGGAAAAGAATATTTCTTTAAAACCACGGTCACCTGAATTGTAGATGAAGAGAAATTAAGTAGTTTTCGGCCCGTAAAATGGACAAATATTTTCCTATCATAGTAATCATTTCAAGCAATCCTCAATTTTATTTTATTTTTTTCAAATTTTACATTTAAACTTGTTTTTCCTGTTGGCATGCCTGCCGATTCATTTGTAAATGTGCTTTAAATTCCTTTGTATATTACAATGAATGCCACCTCTTTAAACGCTCTTAGTAATTTAGCGAACTTCTTTGCCAGTGGGTGAAAGTACAGTATTGTACATGCATAAGAAAAGGTACATTCATTATGCTTCACGTATGAAAAGGTATATTAGGAACGGTTTTGCTTAAAGTGGAGGGGTGAATGGAGGAGCCCCTGATCCATCATAGAGCTTTTGCATGTGTGAGAATGTGTCTCTGTGAACCCAACGTCCAGAAATGCTGGTCGGGAACCTACCGGCAAATGTGCGCCTGTGAAACCTGAGAAGATTTATAACAAGTAGGTAATCGTTTCAGGCCTACGCGAGGGGAACGGGAACTAAAAGCTCACGCTGGGGCCGAACAGGAGTTTTAGCGAGAGAGAGAGAGAGAGAGAGAGAGAGAGAGAGAGAAAACTCAGAGGTCTGGTTTCTTCCGTCTTCCTCCATGGCTGTCACCAGGTGCTGTGCCATGTGATGGGAAAAGGGTTGTGCAAGGAGTGGGCTTGAGATCCTCCTGTGATTTTACTGCGTGTTTTGGGGTCGGGGCTGACCCCGGAATCTTGCCACATGACTGGTTTGTGGGGTGCAATAGGTAGGGGACAGAAATGAGGTGGCCCCAAGAACCTGGTCTTGCGCTCCTTTCCTGCCTCCTATACCCAGCTGGGATTACTCCTGGCTCTCAGCGCACGCGGGAAGGTTCAGTTAACGGAATTTTTCTTAGTGTCAGAAAGACATCGCGTGCCATGATGGAAGGTAAAGGGAGGGAGTGTTGAGGCATGGTGGGTATGGCTAGGGAGGGCCAATGTGTCTGGAGAGGAGCGCAAGGCCACAGGGGGACAAATCCTGCTCATCACCTCCCCTTTTCCTTGGGACCCTTCACTTCAGTAAGGTGAGCAGGATTCGTGCAGTTGTCTTGGCTTTTCTGTGAAGAACGACCACAGCATTAAGGAGAGGGTTGGTCAGTTTATGGCCAATAAACATAAAAGCTGAGAGGGTTTCAATGAAACATTCCTCTCCAAACCAGAGGTCATTCATTTTGCACTCATTCCTTTATGTGGTTTCTGAAAGTTTAATTTTAAGGAGAGGATGTGGGTACGCTCTGTTTGTTTTCTTTCTCTTTCCTTTTCTTTCTTTCTTTCTTTCTGAGCTCTTTACTTCGAATTAATTTCATGGAAACGCGTGCGAATGCTTTCCAGTGGCCTGCCAGCTGTCATTTTTCGATCGGGGTGTAGGGGGGGGGGAAACCCAGAGTTTATTTTCGAGATGCAATTTTAAGCTTGATTCATTGTAATAAGTGTCACTGTAAGGCAGGCGAAGGAGAGTTAGCTTTCATTAACATTCTTCAATTCTGGAGCCCATCAGGAGGTAGATAAGGTACCACCGGGTCCATCCACCTCCCGGACCACAGGAGGACAATGCCAGGAATGTTTGCAATGTGTTTCTATTTTTGTCACACCTATGTGTGGCCATCCATCTGGTCTTAATCAATCAGTCTCATCCCGGAGCTTTGCTGTTCTCCCAGCTGAAATAATACACTTCTTCAGCAAGAGCTCTGCCTCAAGGAGGGTCACTACTCACCATTCCCCAGACAAGGCATATTAACAAGGCTTACATATTTGTAAACATAGGTAAACCCAGGAGGGGTGGCTGGGAAGGAACATTTTGAAATATGAATATTTTATGAATAAACCACAGTGTTGTTTACTTAGCGATATTACACAGGAAAACTTGATGAAGTACTAGAGGTAAATTTGTTTTAGCGAAGGATAAAAAAAGAAAACAAAACAACAAACCCAAACCACCCAACCCCTCTGAAGCACCGAGAGAAAGATAAATGATGAAAGAATGAATGATCCACCACCTTATTTAAGCAGAGGTAGCATATATAAAATATGTTTCTGAAAGAGCAGGAGAGTGGGTGGTGAATACTGTAAAACGTGCCATTTATTTATTTAGATTGCACATCAGGAGATAAAACAAATGAAAACTCTGACTTGTTAATAATTTACATTTAAGTGGAAAATTCTTACATGCTGTTAAGATACCTCCAAGACCTGACACCACAAACGCAAATAATTTACATTCTTTGTGCGCACACAACTTTGCTTGCCTGGAAAATAATAAAAAAAAAAAATCAACTATGTGTTCAGGGGGCGACGAGAACCAGGAGACATTTACACTCTTATAATTCCGTTTATTAATTTGGGATGCCTCTTTTGAAGCATTCGCGGAGCTGACCTTCCCATTCATCAGGTGTTCCTGGCTGAGAATCTGCTGGGCCGTACCTCACAACCTAGGAGGTAGGAGATGCAAAGAGGGGGGATTTCTTTTCAATAAGCAGCGCTATTACTTTCCCCCCCCCAACAGCTTATGCAAAAAAAGTTTTGTGGGGGAGAAAAAAAGCCCCAGAAAAAAAAAAAAAAAAAAAAAAAAAGAGGAGTGTGCATAACAATAACTACCTCTGTCCCTTCTGTTTTTGTTCTTTTCATGTCAGGGAACTTTTTAGCCGTGCTGCCCGGGTAACTGCTCTGGAAGGTTGGAATATCTCTTGTTGAAGGAGGTTTGTGATTGAGGGCCCTCTGACACAACCTTTTGTTGCTCTGAGGTGTTTGATCCTCTTTCCCTTTCTTCTAAAACCAATCCCATCCCTTTAAAAAATGGATAACCAGCACTTCTTTTACTTATTGTCAGCTTTTGGAAAGTTACTGTGGGGGGTTGTAGAAGTTTAACTAGTTAACCCCTTGCATCCTGATAGCGGGTTGCCGGTAGTACTTCTTTTTCGCTCCTTCCCGGGCAGGGAATATTTCCATAGCCGCGTCAGGTATGCAAATCCTCTTTTATAGGGAGCCATGTGACGGGTTGGCTGGCGGACAGTTTGCTCGCCGGTCTTTCTTTCCCCTGGCTCGGCGGATCTTGCTTAGGAAAACCAGGTTCCGCCAGGAGCTCCGAGCATGAGCTGAGGAGTCGGTCCCCGAATCAGGACGGGCGCTCTTCAATTGCGCTGAAATTTCAAAATGAGTCAGAATTCGTAGCTGCCGATTTTTCTTCTCTTTCCTTGAACCGAAACTTGTGAGAGTCACCACAGGCGTAGGCTGATATGATACACTTTTTTTTTTTTTTTTTCTTTTTTTCCCCTCTTTGAGAGCAGCTCTGAATAACAAGAATTCACAGAGAGTCGCTCTTCAAAAGTGTGCGGCCAAATCTGAAAGTAACAAAGGAAGAACACCTTAAAATGAGATATGTAATAAGGACGCTCGCTCAGAGCATTGCGATTAAAAATGGGACTGTGGTGGTTTTTTTTTCTTTTTTTTTTGAAAGGGAAGGGACACAACCCAGGCTATAGGAAAGAAAAGCAGCTTAAATGGATTATTTAACAAAAAGCAACTTATAGCTCCTAGATAGTGACCTACATTCTGCACACAATGATGATGTTTTACGGTGGTGATAGGGTTAATAACCTAACATCATTCATGTAGTGTTTTTTGAAAATTGAATTTTACTGCTACAAAGTAAATGTAACAGCCCTCTGGAGACAATATTACAGGCACTTTATTGTTTGCTAAGCTGATGTCATCTTTCTACGGACTGACTTTAAAACAAAGGCAGAACATTTATTACAAATATCACTGTGTGAAAGGAAATCTACTGAAATATTGTTTAGAAGGTGGACTGATAAAAATGTATTAATACTTGGCTTTGATTATCTGCAAAGTTATGCCTGTGGAATGCTTTCTCGCGTGATCTCTGCTCAACAGAAATGTTCGTCTTGGATATTACACCTACTTTTATTTTAATGTTATCCATCTCTGAGCACATGTTACTTTTTAAATGTGTTTTATAATATAGTCTACAGCTCATTTATAACTCTTTGCAGTTTCTTTGTAAGAATGTAAATGAGGTTTTGATCAAAACCTAAAATATTTCCCTTCAAAGCATTTTCACGTAAACAGGGCCACGTCTTCCTCGCTGAAATCACTGCAACCACTCACGTGAGTAAAACCAACGAGACTTGGCCCTCTTTTAGGGACACGGTTTGGCTCTGATCTGCCTTCTGCTGTGAGTTTTCCCAGTGACCACAGTCCATGTAGTCTATGTACCCATTAAGGCCAGTATTTTCCAACCTGGATCCCCAGTCAGGTGCGTACATCAACATCTCCCGGTGTGGCGAAGATGCTGAGGATTGAAGGTTCAGTGCCTACAAGTTACATGGGTTAAGTTACGTGGCATTCAGCCCTCGGAGAACCACACCGTGTGTGTTCATACAGAGTCTTAATGAAACCACCAGATTTGGAAATTTTAAGCTGGTTGTAGATGACCCTGAGCTTTATGAGTTTTATCATTTCCATGCAGTCTTTCTAAGTAGGTTTCAAGTGAACAAAATGCATTTGTCCCTTTTGAGAAGAGCAAACGATTCATTTGCAAATAATTTAATATCCATTAAAGTTTAAATTTCCTTTGTTTCCTCACTTGCAGAGTAAATCAATGACCATTTCAAAGTAATAAGTACAATGAGGGAAAATACATTTTCATGTATCACAGCATCGCTGTTGTGGCTTTTGCAGGTGAAGCATAGAAAGATGTGAACAGCTTTATGAGGACGGGTGTCTAAGCAACTGATTAGCTCATCTGCCTTGAAGGAAGACTGCAAGAGAAGTGTAGGAAAGAGGGACTAATTTAGAAAGTGAGTAGTGGAGTTAGCAGTAAAACTAGTAACTTAGTAGGAGTCTCTGATTAGTATCACTTCTAAAGTCTGTGTACGTGTACCGCACTTTGCAAAGGTGGCCATCTACCTACGCTCCCAAGCAGAAGTTTTTATTCGTACCCCCTTGTTATATATTTAATGCTGACAGGTTGTGGCAGCTTCTATCAGTGGGATTAAAACTGGCAATCGGACGATAACAGTTTACTTTTAATATCCTCAGAGCAAAGTTTTCAGATTGCCAACAATTATCAAAGGGTGTCTTGCCTGCTTCGTTAATGCTAATATTCTTAGATGTTTGAATATGATTTTGCATGTCAAGCCAATCTATCTGGCGTACCGCTGGACGTCCTTTGACTGGCGCTGTGTGGCATTTTTTTGTTTGATCTTTGGTGTTGCTCAGATAAATTTAATCCTGACACAAGCGATACTCATTCTGACATCAGTAGGATCATCAGCAGGATCCGCACATAGGTAGGGCAGCGACAGCAAGCTCTGCCGGAAAGTTAGAAAGGAGTTCAACTATTTAAAAATGTCATCAAGAGCAGACTCTTAACCTTTGGTTTAACTGAGAAGCTGAGGTTTGTCTTAACATGACTGAACACAAATGTCCTTGTGTTCCTATCTAGAATACCTTTTAGAGCCTGTCTTCGGAAACACTGGATAGGTCTGGCCCAGATCCCACAGAAGTCACCTCAGTGGCTTCCAGGCTAGGTGTCCCAACCAAACGTCTTCAGCCAAGGCTTGAGCCAAGCCTAAAACTCAAAGGCATTAAAGGATGAGGAGGTCTCTGTGTGGAGGCTGAGACCATGGCTTTCTCTGGCAGATTTTCTTTTCTGTAAGAGTCGGAGGGGAGGGATGGAGGGTTCCTGGCTCATATCATTTGGTGCTTCCCAATGAAAATCAATTGACTTGTGGCCATTGATGCCAGCTCTGAGTTTGACTCACACTGGCCACTATTCCCAAGGTCTGCATGCGAGCTATATATAACTACAATATATAATGGTTGCTGTTAAATGCATCAGCTTTGCAAATGGATGCACTAGACATCTCCTTTCTGTCTCATGTGCCACAATTGTTTCAATTGTTTGAAGTCGAGTGCTTTACGCCGCTGAGAAAGAAGTCTCTGTAATGTCTCCCACAGTAGATAAGGCCAGTTGTAATGAAAATAAAGGTGATTCTTTATTGAAACCCGGACACAGACAGGACCCTGTAGTTCTCTAGCTGCTCGACTGGAGTAGTGCAGCCCTGATGGCACCGTGCAGGGGCCTGAGCACTGGCCTGGAGTTCGTAGTCCTGGAAAAGAGCCCCAAAACACACAGCGAATGCACACAGAAAGGGAAAATAAGTACCTTCATCGCAGGGGAAATGTCGAAACAGCATGGCGGGTTATACAATCAGCATTCCTTCATTATTTGAGTTGTACTCGAATTCAGAAAAGGTTTGGGCTTAAAAAAAACCCCAACATCCCAGCAGCAACAATGGGTATAATCACAGATTTGAACGTAAGAATTAGTTTTATGCGGCACGCTAGAAAAACCAAAATCTTGAGGAGCGCTTTCAAAATAACCAGAGAAAAATAAACCGTTCCTTATGTCAGTCTTGTTAGAGAGGGATTAAGAAACTGGCAATTATTTTGGCGACCTTAATTGTTGCTCTGCAGGAAAATATGTAATTAGAGCACGTTCGCAGGCCTGCACACCTGCAGCACATCCTACAGTATAATGTCAGCTTTCAGTGCTTGCTGGTGCCAGGTTCTATCACAACCAGGCACAGTGATGCTCTGAGAACATTTCGGACTCGTGTAATGTAGCTTCTGTGTATGAAAGAAGCAGGCATTTACACTGCCATACAATGGGGTGCATTACTGCAACACTGGTTTCATTATTTTCCGACGCCTACCTTCAGCGCTGCTCTGGTTTACTCAGTTTGAGGTTTTATTGTTACGGTATAATAGTCCTGTACATTTCTGAAATTCCCTTATTATTCAGCTTATTAATACAGTACTGGCTTGATTATCAGGCTGCAGTTGTGAAGGGGAAGATTCAGCGCGCTCGCAAAGTCAGAAGCTGGGTAAATTCCGGGTATAATGAGAACAATTGTTTGACGCGGTTTAGCCCGGCTCTCTGTGTGCATATAGCCGCGGATGCCAACGTACATACGTGCGTGCTCGGGGGGAAGGGGGTGCGCTGAAAAAGAAAAAAAAAAAAAAAAAGAGAGAGTGAGAAATGTTGGAAGCCAGCTTTAATTTTTTGACAGAACTTGGGGGGGAAAAAATTCCTCTTTGCGATGCTCCTTGCCTTTGCCTCTTCCCCGCGTTTCTCCCCTGGAAAACTGGAAAGCGAGTTAAAATAAAGGCGCAGTGGAGGGAATAGCTGTCTTCCAGCTAAATTCAGTAATCTGGCACGCTGATAGTTAACAGACTTCTCCCCCTAAGGGAGATACACTGTATTTTGCTATCTGACATGTTGTCATATATAAAGAAATCAATTGGTAATTAAATGATGCACCTTGTGAAGATGACAAAAGGCATTTGGTTGCGAAAAGAGAACTGGGTTGTGAGGGGTTTGTAATGAAGGCCTAATGACTATTCATAAGAGATTTTCAGTCCGTTGATCCACTTGACTGGAAAGTTCTGCCCTGGAGAGTTAGTGCTGTCAGATTCTCTCACCTCAGAAAGCCGCCGCGATCGACGGTGTGGAGTATGAGCGAGAAATTATCTAGTTGTTGCTTCAGGCCTGTCTTAGGTCACATGCAGAAGGCACACATCTGGCTTCCTGTAGGTGCAACCTCGGGACATAAACTTTGACTAATTTTTAAACTATAAATATGTAAGGCTGACACTGAATAAGTTACCTTTTATTCATGTTTTCATAAATTTTCTAGCGCGTTAAAGCCGTTACTGGAGCTACCATTTTGGACTTTCCGGCTCCTGCTCTTCTTTGCAACAATTTCGTTTTCCTTTCCTCCCACAAATGGCATTTTAAGAAATTTCTGCAGCACAGTTGCTACCCATGTTACATCCCGTCTTCTTGCGTTCAACCGATGGACCAGCCAGGATTGTTTCGGTAGGGTCACCTACAGAGAGGACCTGGTAGAGATGTCAGGAGGCATTATAGGGTTGCAACACAGATTTTGCCCTCAGTGGAGCTTTTTCTTGGTATGTATTTCTCGGGTCACTGGCACTCAGGATAACCACACCAGACCATGAAGAGTCTCCTCCTCCAAGGTATTCCCTGATCTTTTCCCTTTGCAGGAGGTTCCTTGGATGGGGATTGCTCGGAGGTTGCACACCAGGAGGTAGATACCCACAGTGTCCTAGTTAAACCAAGAGCTGCACCCTACTTGCTGAGACTACAGAGATGAGCACCTTTTACGCATCAGTCTCTGACAATGCACCCTCTTGAGTGAATAAATCTCTCTCCAGCGAGTGGTATTTTATAATTAAAACTGAAAAGGAACAAATTGATTTCAGGAAGCTATTCCGGAGCGGCGTAGACGTTGCCCTGCGCTGATCAAATCCAGCACAGCTCCTGGGTGAGAGCCCCGAGCTCTGTACATGTTTGCTTTTGAAAAGTGGCCATCCACCTTATCTTATCAGGCAGCTCACCTTATCAAAGGTAAACATATTTACCACCTCGTTAAAGGTTCTTTGCACCAGCACTCCAAAGCAGTATTTGTGGACAAAACCCTGTCAAAGTCATTGTTTAAGAGGGACAGGAGAAGGTTCAGCAAACTTTGGAGGTTTCAGTCTGTCAGTAGTGGAGCAGCAAAGTAATTCAATACATTATGCATATTTGAGATGGCCTCATTGGTGTTTCCTTCTTGTGTATTGTGGTTACTGAATTTTGCTGATGTGTTTGCGGGAGCTGACAAGGTAGACCAAATGAATGGACAAATGCCAAAAAAACAATTATGTTTATTAATGTACATTGATTGCTTGTTTAGGGTATAAAACAAATTAAAAAATACATTAGTATTTAAACCTTCTTTTTATAGCTGGCCTAATGACTGCATGTAATATAGTGTCTAGTAAAGGACAATCCACAGTACCTATAACTCCTGGCTTTATTGTCATATTATTTGACTTGGATTTAAAAGGATGGCTCTCTTATCATTTCTTTAAATGACAGTCTGTAGGGTGGTTGTCTTTTGGGGTTGTTTTTTTTTTTGTTTGTTTGTTTTGTTTTGTTTTCTAATATATAGGCCCTAAGTCAACCAGTTAAGGCCAGAATCAGCTATTTACTTTAAACCCACTACTGACTTCAGCTGTGAGTGCCCCCTGATTTCATGCCACCCACCGACCCACCCACCCTTGGCCCTGGTGGAAAGCATGGTGGGACACAGGCGGTGGCAAGGAGATAACTTGCCCCAAACCCAGCACCTTCCTGCCACCCTGCTTTCCCTGAGGAAGGACAACTCCACAAGGAGACAAGGCAAGCCCAAACCTTTGCCTGTATTCCCTGCTTTTGTCCCCATTTCCCCCTGTCCCCTAAAGTGTCCTGGAGGCACAAGGTTGCCTTGAGCCCTTCGGAGGAGGGGAGGCACGTGCCTGGTCTTCCCCCTCTTCACCCCATTCCCACGTCAGCACCCAGGATCCACCGTCAAAATGCAGCGTTTAATGGAGGGCTGACTGCCTCACAGGAGAGGGGTCTGGGATTACATCCCAGTATTGTTTATGGCACAAGAAGTTGCTAAATAATTTTACCGTATCTCTTTTAAGTCTGGGCAAGAAAGTTATAGCGCTTTAAGTGGAGGGCAACATCATTCAGTACGGTCTTAGAAGTACTGCCAAATAGCAAAGTGAAAGCCATAAAGTAAACATGACTTAGCGACACCTGGACCTTTCAGGTTTTATAGCAATTGTTTATAATGTTGGACTGGCCTCTAAAATACGTCTGCAGAAACGGTGCCGGAGCTTTATTTTACCTAACTTGCTCAGTTTTTATGTTCTACCCAGGTTCTACCCTTCATTATTTGCACTCATTTAAGGAGCCCCGCTTTCTTCCCTTGCTCTTTTACTTGGCTTTTTATTCACTAGCCGAGGCGGTGACGTAGATTTAGCAGCACGGTTTCCACATTTAACGGGTGTCTTTCAGAATTCCTCAGCATTATCAGCGCATGTGGCTCAGAACGTGGCTCCAAAAGACATTTTTGCCATTTTTTTGGGTTCTCTTCTGAAAAGAAAAGCGGAGATGCCCTTGTCTCAAACAGCAGCTAAGACTTAAAAAAAAAAAAAAAAAAAAAGGAATTAATTCCGAATCCACAAAAGTTCCCATAAAATGTTTTTTTCGCTGCTCTGTTGGAAACTCTTCTCATACAATGCCCCTATAAACCTACCTCGGTACTACCAGGCCCTATTGGAACTAATGGGGCTTGACAGTTCTTCAGTTAAAAATTATACATGAGGGTCACTTTCCCTTAAATTATCTATTGTATGCCAGCTGTTCACAACTACAATGGTCTTACTTTCTTCCCATTGCCTAAAATGGTTAGCTTCACTGCAAAGCTGTCGCGACTGGTACTGTAGATAGCTCTTAAAGGCACTACTTCATCTTAAGCAACACCTTGATGGCACTACTAATTTCAGATAGATTTTTTTTTTTTTTATCAATTTCAGGGAATGTTGGGACCGTTCATTTCACTTGTTTCGTGTCACAACACTTGAGTTGTATCATAATTTCTCATTTGCTGTACAACTTTATTCTATTTTTATGCTTCTGAGTGATGCTGCTCTAAGTGCCCATGAGTGGTACTTCCGGACCATAAGCACTATCAGAGGCAACCTCAGGCAGATAAAACTCCTTGTCTTTTTGTTGGGGAGGGGAGAAAGGGTCATCGTCAAGTACTAGGGTTGGTTTTTTGTTTTTTTTTTTTTTTTTTCTTTTTCCCTCTTGCCTATTAAAACTGAAGCTACCGCAGCTCCTTTCATAAAGGAAAACTACACTTGGGTCATGCTTATTTCAAAATCAAAGCCTTCATCCTCAAATGCTTCTCATTACTTCCTAAAGTCTGCAGTGGTCATTTTTGGGCTGTAATTAGAAAGCCTGACACTTTTAAAAGATGTCTGTAGAATGAAATATTCCTCAAAGGGTTTTTTGGCTTTTTTCTTTTTTTTTTTTTAAGGGGGGGGAGCCTGATTTGAAAATGCAAAGCAACTAACTTTCCTGGTCTGCTTGGTACTTAAATAAACCTGCACCCTTATTTCCATAGATTAATGAATAGCGCAAACTACGTGGCAAAGGTTTGTGCTCGTACTCTTCCCTGCCTTATCAGGGGTATTCTTTTTAATTATTAGATAAATGCGGTTTAGCAGTTATTTTCTCAACCTGGCAGAGCTGCCGCGTCTGTAGCGTCGTTTGATTTTTAGCGTGCGCTAGTTTTGCCGTGACCCACGCTTTCCATACCTCCGGGCGATTAAGAAGCCTATAGCAACGCAACCAGTTGCAGTTGAAATCTGGTGCAGCTGCATATTGATGCTTATCATTAATTTATTTAAAAACCCGGTCACTGATCCACAGGCTGCGGCAGCTGGACAAGATCCCATATTGGTTGCAGTTACACGTTTCTCCCGCTCCATTATGTGATCTTTCAGGGGTTGGGGTGCATTAATATGCAACTGTTCTGTTTTCTTTCAGCTGGCTTGTAAACTCTTTAACCAGTCGAACAGAGTTTGCAATTGTTGCGGGGTTGAGTGGGTGGATAGGAGCCGGGGCCGCAGCCTTGTCCAGTTGTAGATAGAATAAAATTGACAATGATGCAATGGAGCTGGCATCTGGACAACTCCGTGGGATGAATGGCGCTGCTCTCGCGGTCCCTCCGGTGGCTGTACGCCTTGTAATAGCTAGCGTAGGAAGGGTGGTGAAAATTGATATGCACTATTACTACATGTATAAAACTTAACACTGGGGCCATAGCACAGGTGGGGGGTTCCTGTTTATTGATTTTTATTACTTGGTTAGAACATACGGCTAATGCTTTTGTACTCCAGGAGCTCTGGGAGCGCTCACCTCAGGTAATAAACCTCTCCGTACTTTGCAGTAGTTCACAATTTACATGTGAGCTTACGGTACGCTGTACAAAGCCACCCCTCTCCCCTTTGTAATAGGTGGCTGAAAGGGAAAAGAAAGCAACTTATAGCGTTTATTTCGAATTTTGAAAAGTATCCGTTCCTGCGATGGAAATGGTCCCTTATTCTAATTACTCATATTTCCAAGAAAATTAGTCACACAAACTTATGTTATGTGTTGTCTCAGAGGTTGAAAGCAAATTAGGTTTCCAATAAGACAGTACATCAAACAAAGTAGCATGTTCTTGATGCAGATGACTTTTTTTTTAGAATTATGGTTGGACACTTTTGGCAGACAGATTGTCTTTTACTCTATCAAAATGACAGTTTCTTTTGTAACTGCTACATTCATAATTAGAAGGAGAGAAGCAATCTGCCCAATTTAATATACTAAAAGAAGTTTAGTGTCTTGTGCTAGTAATTTCATTATTTTTAAATATGAATTAATTGTCTTAAAATAATATTGTTAGAAGTATAACTAGTAGGATTATGGAGCTAATTCTCTCTCTTTTTTTTTTTTTTTTTTAAATCAAAGCTCTTATTAATGCACTTCAGGCTAGATTAGGATTTTAGGTTTATATCAGGTGTTTGGTTTGAAGATTCAGGGGAACGCGCTGGGGGCTGGGGGGGGGGGGGGGGGAGGGGAGGGGGAGCAAATCCCGAATGTGAAATTCCTCCGTACAAAACCCGAGCTCTCCCAGGTTTACTGTAAGCTTGCGAAGCTTAACTCGGGGTAATGAATGAGGAGAACTAGATGGTTTAGCAGCCTGGGAATAGAAGAAAAGGCCTTTCACCTCGGGTTCATGCGGTTTCCTCGAGGAGCGCGGTGCCAAACGGGCTGCCTCTTTATTTTTTGGGTTGTTGTTAGGGCAGTTTCACACGCAGTTCCCGAGCTTTGTTCCTGGGGTTGATATAACGGCTATTCCAGCGCCCCAAATTGCGCAGGTTTGCAAAACACGAGGTCTCCCGTCCCCATCAAAATTCACGGGTGTAGGATGTAAGTCAGCAAAAAAGGCCTCCAAAACCCCCGATTTATAGGTTGGTTTTTGTTTTTGTTTTTTTTTTTTCAGAAACAATATTAACCTTGCAAGTTTAACTTTCTCCCATGAAATATAATCCCCACATGGGCCGTACTTCGTGTTTCATTAAAAGAGCGAATAACTTTAAATTTCAAGTAGGTTCCTTTTTGTTAAGAATTCATGCCATCCTCTCACCTCGAGGTAGGCACCGGCTGAAACCTGAACCAGCTCAGTGGAAACCAAAGGATGTTCATATCTCAAAGCAACGAGCCGAGGGTTTGGGGCAGGTACCTGGTGCAGGAGGGAAGGCATCCTCAGGGATAACTGGCATATATTTTGGCCCGTTAATTAGAGGATGAAGCCATCCTGCCTGGCCAGGTAGGAGCCCCGCCAGTGAGGGAACTGGGGAGAGAAAAGAGAATTTCTTTCCCCTGGCAGTGGCGAGGTGCTGGGGCACCCACGCGTCGCTGCTGGGGAGGTTGCGGCCAGGGCGCCGCTATTAATACCGCATTTAAAAAAGGGAAAATACAGAAGATCGAAAGAAAGGGAAAACACTTGAAGGCTTGAGGTCTGAAGCCTCGCTCCACATCCCTTATTTTACCTCTTAACCACGGGCAATGCCTCTCAAGTTTACATACTCAAAACACCCGAAAAAAATAGTGCATTTTTAGCAGGGAGGTTTTCTCTGTCGGGAAGGTCCGTCTTCTCGCTGCTCTTCCCTTTTGCTCGGTATCAGCCGAGCCCTTGCCCTTTGCCATCAGCTCCATAGGAAAACAGCTGCAGAAAGCCTTATCCCGACCGGAATAAAATCATTATGACACAGCAAACCCAAACATGACGTGTGGTTTCAACAGCCTCTTATGCCCAACTCTGCATTTCCTTTTGGCTGCCAGGATAAGGTTGGGGACCAGCCTAATAAGAACATTTCGGCTGACCGTGAGGCACATGTAGATAGGAGAAACTTTGAGCCATTTTTAAGCTCAAAGTCTGGTGGGAAGCGGGCTCTGGAGGTGGCGTTACTCCACCCGCGCGCCCACACTTTGGCAGCCAGTAGTTTCTCACGTGTGTGGCAACAAAAACTTGCGCTGAAAGAGCATCGGTTTCAACACCAACTGGAGCGTTTCTAGTGCTGCAAGGCGTGAATTTGAATTCCCCCCCCCCCCCCCCTTTTTTTTTGCATTGATCAGGATATATTGAGTGAGACACCTGATGGGGGGGGGGAAGAAGGAAAATAGGCCACGGGCACCCTATGCTCAATGGAGGAGCACGGCTTATTTCTCGCTTCCCTTCTCAGGTGACTCGCGGAGGAGTAGGACATTGCAGGTGAAGAGCGCGGGGGGAAATCTCACGTGGGGACATGGCTGGGGCTGACCTCCCCTCTTCCTCCACCACCTCCTCCTCCTCCCTGTGGCACCTCCCGACACGCGCGACTGCGCTGCAGACGTGAGCGCTGGCGCCGGGACGAGCTGGGCTGTAGGAGGGGTGTGCGCCGTTATTAATTTAGTGTATTGCTGCTGTTCCCTTATGGAAGGTGAGCAATGAAAGGCTCCCAGGCATTTAGAAGTCCTTATTTCTGCAAAACTCAAGGAGAACACCACGGGAATGCAGAAGGCATCTCTCCAGCCCCGGGACATTGTCCCTGCCATGTTTTGAAGGCTCAAGCCAAACAATGGAGGCTTTAAAGCTGGTTAGAAAGGACAATCAGATATTTTTTCCCTAACAGAAAATGCTGGTGGTTTAGATATATGGGTCACTGCTGACTGTCCCTCTAATACTTTCTGCTCAATACATACCAAAGGGGAGAGCAGTCCGAGGCATGTCTGTCCTTGGGCTGGAGCCAAACGTTCATTTCAGTAATGCTATTTACTGGGAGACATCTTGATTAACGGAGCTTGATACTACATGAAATCGCTACCCGTTATCTAGTTCTAGTAATACCTATGCTGTTGGCGGTTTTGTTCTGATTTTTTTTGTTTCTTTGTTTTCTTTTCTTTTCCAAGCATTTCTCCCTATAACCCATCGCGCCCTTTCCCCGGGACATCGGCCAAGCCGGGCTCCGGCTGCATCCCACGTGCCTCGAAACCTGACGGGAGGTCGGTGGGACACTGACTCAGAGGGCCGGTTCTTACCTGTCTTTAAAGCTGATAATTTTTTTTTTTCGCACGTAGCTCAAGAGTTTCACATCTCCCGCCTAATGCGGGGAAAGAGTTGAAGTAGCCCGGGTACTTTTTTTTTTTTCATTTCTCATCGGCACGAAGCTGCTCGGCGATGAGTTAGGCGACGCACTCATTTCTGTAAATTCAGAAGCTGGTGGTGCAGTTTTTCACACAGCTTCTTCGGTGACCCCTAACATCTGCCTAACCCTTAAGCGTACACAAACCATTTCTGACTTGGGTTAGAGGGTAGAGGGATATTTTTGCCGTGCTCTTTTGGAAAGCGTGTTTGTTGTAGCTCTAGGCCACTATTTTTTTTTTTTTCCTAAGCTTTTTTACCTAGTGGATTTATATACTCTCAGCATCTCTCTGGTCATCTTTTTCCAGCGAACAATGCTGGTTTTCCCCTCAATATTGAGTGCATCTGAGGTTGGCTCTTTTATCGCTCCTTTTCTTCTGGGTGTCTCAGAGTTTCGGAGTCTTCCTCCTTTGTCTCAGAAAGGAGCAGTGCTGAAAGCGTTTCCACCTGGATGTTTAAATTATTTAAGTTGCAGGAACCAGACCTTTTCCCTCCTGAGTAGTTGTGGGTTTTAAAGGCTAAAATTGCTTCATCATGCCAAAGTGAAAGTATGCATAAATTATTTAGTTAAACCTGAGAAAATACAGACTTTTCTCAGTGATCTTTCAAGGGCTGCCTACTTAAATTTCAGAAGAATGGGCAGGGGTTTCTCTCTCTCTCTCCTCTTTCTTTCTCTTGAAAAATATTTTAAGTACCTATTCAGCCTTTTCTGAGATAAAGCTGTGACCAAAAATTGGAGGGCCGGGTTTTGAGCAAGTGTTTATAATAGAAAGGAAAATGCTGTAGAAATCCAAAGTACCCCTACTTCATCACGGACCTACGAATTCTCTCACCAGAGCAGGTAACGGGCGGTGGTGCCTGTTCCCGGTGCCAAGCAGAGGTTTGTGTCGGCGTTTCCACTGTGGCCTCTGTTTATCAGCAGAGTTTATAGCTCAACTGTAAAAATACAGAGGAACGTTCTTTTTTTAACTCACTTTCAGCTGCTTTTTAATTAATTTTGGGCCAGATTGTGCTACTCTTGGTACCCAACACAACAGAAATGCCTTGCTGTGGGCAATAAGGCCACCTAAAGAGTCAGGTAGTACTCCTCCCGTAGCAGAATCCGTCCCTTTTTTATTTTTCAAGGTGTAACGCTGCTGGTAATGAAGTTCATGAGAGAGCTCCCTTGGGCTACAGCGGAGCAGGAGTGATGTTTAAACCTTCTCCAGGCCACCAGAAGGACCCACCAGCACGGGACCTGGTTCTGTCAACACGGCAGAGTTTACAGGACTCGTCCCCTGGGTGGAGAAACCTGATCTTTCCCCGGCTGATGTCAATATTTCTGTCACTGGCTGTGGGATCTAGATCAGGGTCAGATATAGGGATGTAAAAAAGAGGGGGGGGGGGGGGGAAAGAAACAGCACATTTCCCTGCGAGGGCAGTTATTTGTTTTACCCTGGTTTTTAATATGGTCTGGCTCCCAGGTTGTGTGTGGCGGTGGGAAGAGAACGAGCTAAAAAAACCCCAAAAAAACTTCTTTAAAGAAGAAATACAGATTCCGCTGCATGGCCGATGCTAGAGGGAACTCGGCTGCACATTGTGAGGAGTTATCAGAGGGATAAGATTGCTGCAGGATCCGTTTCTTCATCTGGCAAACGATTAATTTGGCCTTGGTTGAAATTAAAATAAAACAATAATAATTAAAAAAAGAAGTGAAAATAAGGAGGGAAATGCTGTGATCTAAAAGCTGGGGGTTGGAGGAGGTGGCCGGTGGGGAGGGCAGCCATCCCTTTGCCCTCTCCCTGGGGTCGGGGCCGGGGCTGGGAGCTGGAGGGTGGCAGCAGCCGCCCGCGGGAGGGGGAAGTGTCAGGGCTCCGGCGGGGTCCATCAGCCGGTGATTCATTACGCGAGAGACACCGACACCGTGCATGGCAGTGACTTCACGTTTAGGGGATTGTGGCATGCCCCGCGATGAATATGTATTTTCAGAATGAATGTCTACACCAAAATCCCTTCAGTTTTTAGTCAATGGAGCCCTTACAATCAATCAGGTAGATGATACCATATGTGCAAAACCAATAGAGATCACAAAAATACATATTTATCCAAGCTGGTCCTTCAAGCTGTTGCGGTAAGTCAGATAAATTTTGCATGTTTTCAAAACTGGAGCAGCGACGAGCAGAAATCTGGAAAGGACGTTAGGAGCAATTTCCTAATATAAATCCTGCTTAACAGCTAGAAACTCTTCATAGTTTCTCTTACTGACTCCCATCTACTTTAATCAACAGTTTGGGGGGTTTATCTCTTCCGTACTTTAAGGGGAAAAGGAGCACGGCAGAAAGAAAGAGGCTTGGGTGAAATAAGTTTTGTAGCTGCAGTTCAGCGAGAGAGCGGAGACGTGAGCCCTCCCGTGCGAGCGGGGGAATAAATTGTTAAAAATCACAGTGTGAGACGGGGAATCAGCTGTAGCTGCAAATCTCATTGCTTTGGTTTAGTTTCTGCCACAACCTGCACATTAGCATTTTCTCTCTCTGAATTATTGTGAAGATTTGTACTATATGTAATTACAATACAAAGAGGCTCTGCCAGATAAAGCTATTTGCTGAAGTACTGTTTTCAAAAAACACAGAGTCCTTTCACACTTTAACTTACACCTTTTCATTACCTGCTAATAAAAGTACAGTGGATAGATTTGCCTAAACATGTCTTGCTAAGAACGTTAACCCCATGGGTGACTCTGGCCTTTTGAGATACAAGCTTTCAATTTTAATAATGTCTCCTTAAAAAAAAAAAAAAAAAAAATTAAAAAAAAAAAATCAGGTGAAGATACCGAACTATTTTTGCCTCTTTTTGCCAATGTTGTAAGCATCCTTGTACCGTAGATAACAGAGTTAAGTATAGAAAATGCATTGTGGCCA
>NC_138910.1:4726905-4731905 GCF_965231255.1 Vanellus vanellus
AGCAGGTTGATGGGCAGTTCGGGACAGGCAATGAAAGTGAGGGGAGGGGACATGGGTCCCACCAGCTCAGCCTGTGTGGGCAACGGGGGCAGACTCACACCCACGTGGGCTGACGGGTGAAAGATTTCGTGGTGCACCACAATGCTGGGTAATGGGATGTGGTGGTTCCCTCTTTACCCAGAGGCCTTTTTGTGATGCTCTTTGGTGTGTCTGGCCTCAGATGGCCATCCTGTGACAACAAGCTTGTGCCATGGGCTTCACCCTAAAGCCATTTCAGGGACCCCATGGATGGAGACCTCACTTCAGGCTCATAGGACCGTGTGGGGACTTCGCAGCTGCCTTTGGTGGGGTTGATATCTGTGCAGGACACACGTTCTGGAAAGGAGCACGTTCTCCTGCCTTTTCTCCTTGGCTTCGGTTTTCGTGTATGGCTTTTCTGCAGGGCTTCCATCTGTGTGCGTAGGCACATCCTTGGCCCACTGCATCCAGGAGGGGACAAGTTGGCTGTCACATAATTTAAGCTTCATCACTGCTTAAATTTGGGGTACTGATTTTTTTTTTTTAGCTTTTTTTTTTTTTTATGCTGTTGTGATAGTATGCACATGACAAAATGTACTTCTCCAAAAAAGAAACAACAAAATCAAGCCAGGAAAGCATACGTGAGCATATAGAGAGTACTCTGAAAAGCAGGTATTCCTTTTCCCCACGTTTTTAAAATATTTTAAGTTTTGACAAATGTTGGCCCAAAATAATTATTTACTCTGTCCAACCAGTAGTAAAAAGAACCCAGAGGGAAATTCTGGCAAAGTTATTTCCACACATCTTCAACCGAGTCTGATTCTAGTCAAGGTTATATTGATGTAAATCATGGTCTAAGCAGCTTGATTTAAGTCAATAGTTACACTGGCATAAAACTTGCGCGAATATAATTAAAATCAGCCCTCCTTGGAGCTGTGCATGTGTGGCAAAATTTGGACCTAAATGTTGCAGAAATGAATTAATAAATGCAAAGAAGGTTCAGAAGTTGTAAAATTAAATATACATCTGTGAAAACATCTCTCCAATTACGTAGCTGCGCATTTGCAGGATGCATTTTACACTTCATGTGGAATTAAACTATTAGTAAAAATCTGTCTGCAAATAGTGACACTTACTTTAAAAGATCACATGGACTTATATTGTTTCATAATGCATCTAAAATAGCAGTTCCTGAAACATCACTTCCACTTTAACAAAATGTGTTACTCTCACACTGGCTAAAACTCTATTTTCCTGAGGAAGGACTATTGAAGTACAGAAGTATTTAGCCGGGAAGGGTTGGGTTAATACGTGTAATTTCTTTTCTTTCATTGGACTTCCTTTTGCCAACTTTACCTTGTATAAATAATTTTGCCTGTGAGAGTCTTTACATGGAATGCAGATTGACTATTACTTCCTGAATAGATTTAAATTTAACACCAATTTAGTCACTGTAGTATTCCTATATTGGAAATAACAGCTTCCATAGGACTTCTACAAAGTGCCAGAAATATGATCTCATATGTGGAAACAAATTTAAATGTGTTTTCTTTTACATGTTTTCTTTTCGTATATTTTTCCCACCTATGTTTCCCTTGTTTCCCAAATTCTCTCCTCTCCTCCAGGGCTGTGAGAAATCTGGAAAATTACCCCATGAAAAAAAAACGCTAGCTTTTAATAAGAATTGCCAGTCTCGCAAGCATTTTTATGTTAAAACTTATTTTTTTGAAAAAATCAGGCTATTTCTCCTTCCCAAATACCAGATGCTTTTAAGATAAAACTGGACTGTCCCGTTCATAGTTCCTGAACTGAAATGTGAATGCCAATAGTAAAGAGAGGTTTGATCAGGAGTTTGGAAAACATTTATTTAGCTTGGACGTTGCGAAAGTGATTGGCTCCCGCTTTGGGAAGCGGCATTTCCCACGAGCTGCTGGGATAGCCCTGACTGCCCGCCAGGGCTCGCCAGCCAGGGAAGGGGCTCGGGGAGGACCGCGGCTCCTCACTTTGTCCTCTGCTTTCCGTGGAGACGTGGAGGGGCCAGGTCTTGGCTCCGAGATGCGTCAGCTCACGTGGGAGGGCAGCGTGGAGTTGCCACCTCCTTGTCTCCGTGGCAGAGCTGGAGAAAACCACCCCTCACGTACAGCAGAAGGGCTATGGGGAGGAGACGAACAGTGACTGTCCCTGTTCTCCCCCATAAGACCATGCTAATGTAAGACTTAATCTTTGTTTCCTCCTTTCTCTCTCAAAAACCCCAAAACCAAATAAAACAAACAAACGAAAAGAAAAGAGCCCACCTCAGAATGAGATCAGAGCTCAATGCATTATGGTTTGGATGCAAATGTACATTTTCAGTGGGTTCCTTGGCTCATATGTCAGGCGCTATTGGAATTTTTTTAGTTATTTGGCAGTTGAATAGTATGGTTTCCAACTTCTTCTTCATCAGCTTTTTGAGGCAAACAGAAAAGAGCTAATAATACACTTCAGTTTGCTCTCCAGGCTTGGAAAGCTAGCAACCAACTTGCTGGAACTCTAATACTCCTTCTCTAGCCTGCCTCCTGTTCTTCGCGGTCAGAAATCTCCGTAGGTGCAGCTGAAGACCACCCTCCATGGGTGGGCAGCACCTTGCCTGCTCCCCGGCAGGAAGAAAAGTTGCTGCGGGTCAACAAGGCGGCACACCTTATCGTGAATATCGCCTTTACTCGGCTTTTTGCAGTGCTTTGCCTGGTGCTTTTGGAGGCTG
Organism: Vanellus vanellus; assembly: GCF_965231255.1. Taxonomy (NCBI): domain Eukaryota; kingdom Metazoa; phylum Chordata; class Aves; order Charadriiformes; family Charadriidae; genus Vanellus; species Vanellus vanellus. The sequence continues at coordinate 4,729,664 of NC_138910.1, forward strand.
GTTGCATCTTGCCTGCTTACCCGCCTCCCAGACCACCGAAGGAAAGCGGAGCGGTGTTCAGCCCGACGTTGGGTCACAGCTTGACTTCCACTCGCTCGTGCCGCAGATGCCTGCGGCGCGCGGCCACTGCAGTTGGTTGCAGGCTGGGCGCACGCCAGGGTCCAACAAAGATGCAGCCCCCGAGCAGCTGAGCTCCTGCCCGCCCTCGGAGAGGGCTGTCGGGGCTGAACGTGAAGCTCCCTCGCTGAAAAGGGTTTTAATCCTAATCTCTACCATTCCTGTGCTGTGAGTTTTATCGGTGGAGTTTACCTTTACAAATAATGCCGAACGCTTCTCAAACTTACTAAAAGTCGTGGCAGAAGAGTGACAAAATAGTAGACGAGGAAGCCCTCGCCATGGGGCGTGAGTTGCTCGGGGAGCAGGAGAGGAGCCTCCCCAAACACCCCGTGTTTTTCTGGTGGCTCTGGTGCTCCAACAGCCCTAAAACTTGAATGTTCTGTGGCTCTCAAACTCACCTGCCGAGCGTGGACTACCGAGGGCTGTGCTGGGTGAAAAAGAGGGATATTGATTCACAGATTGCCTGTCTGATGGTTTGCTTTGCTGCCTTTTTCCTCCTCTGCCCTCCCACATAGAGTCCATGTTTCTTGGGTCACCCAAGAGTGCTTCTTCCGTGAGTTTTGTTACCGATAGGAAGCAGTGAAGCTCTGAGGGTGCAAAGTGAGATAGTTCAGAGATGGACAAAGGGGTAGCTTGAAGATACAAGAGCAGAGCATGGCCCATAAGAGAAAATTGAGACAGTCTGTAGAAGAATTAGAAATATTTGAAGGGGCTATAAACTCCTCATCCTTTCTTCTTCCTGCCTGCCATAGTGCACCACCACACCTCGTATTACCCAAGAACTTCTCAGTGATGTGGGAGGATCTCCGTAACTATCTGATTTTGTCAGTGGCCTGTGGTACAATTAACAGGAGATGCTGTTTGCTGAGATCTGAGGTGCTCCGGAGTTGCCATCAGCCTGTCACATTAGTGGACAGGCTTGTAGAGCAGCTAAACGGGATTATCTCCAACGGAGCAAAGACCAAATTGGCTGGTCACAATGTGGCAGCAGGAGAAGCCACGGCAAGAAACTGGGAACCATAATCACGTACGCGTGTTTAGACTACGAAAGTAAAGCTGACGGCTCCTGCATTAGGAGCAAGGAAGCGATTTGCACACTTTCTGCAGGTAGCACAGCTTAAGGAGCTGCGAAAAGCTGGTTTTGCAATTGGGTAAGCAGCTGCAGAACTGCCATAAAACTTCTAAGCATGTCCAAGGGCAGTAGTTATGGCGAAAAAGTATAATTTTATCATTAGGTTTAAATCTGTCCCTAGAACAAGCGACGGTTAGTAACTCGAGTCTATAGCTGGCAAAAAGTAAATTAACAATATCGGCTCCTGGAGCTAATGGCAGTTTTACCGGAGGGAGTACTGCAGGATTGGGCTCATAACAGATTTTACAGACGAGAGATCCTGATTCAGTACCGAGTCCCACACAGGCACAGGGATCCCTGCCATGTGGCGCTCATCTCCGATTGAGGATGACATGTGTCCACTCCGAGGACGTAATGGCTAATACGCTGCGCATTAAGTTAAAAATATAACAGCAAGTCTGCATAGCCGGCATGCCATTCGGGGAGGAAAACACTCACTCGTGCATATTAAACTGCATTTCTACGCTCGTTTTTACATTTCTTTTCTCCATATACCCCAAAGGATCATTAGGGACGAATGGTCTGTACATCATCATTTTATGAAACAAAGATGTGTTTGTTTTACATGAAGGCAACAAAAAATCCTCCCTGACTTCTATTATTTTTCCCTGTGTCGTACTTTAAACAGAAGTAACCAAGTGTTACACCCTTTTATCTCCCCCCCATCAGAAACTACCTGCTGCAGATGTATACCGAAGCCTCGCGATGGCTTTGCCAAATGCAATATAGCGAAAGCCTTTGGTCCTTTGAAGCCTTGCACATGGGCATAGCTTCATATACGTGGCAATTTCGTTGTCCTCTACGGGACATAATTCTTCATAATTCTGTGGCTGCAGGAAAAACTTGGGTTCGCTCCAATTTTTGGTTTTTTTTTTTTTTTTCAACTAGTTTTTAAATGACAACATACTGAGAAAGTATGGTTGATGTCCACAGTGTAGTGCTTCAGAAAAGGCAGGTGATGAAAACCTACAGTCCTCTAATTCCACTTCACTT
>NC_138910.1:4734405-4736905 GCF_965231255.1 Vanellus vanellus
ATTGAAGAACGTTCGGCTTTTCTTCTGTGATTTATTTCCACACTTGTAGGAAACAGCCCGGGTTTTCGTATCAACTCAACAGTTGGATTTTTAAGTGCCTCATTGTGGTCTCTGCATTGCATATATCTTTGGGACTACATCTAAAGTTTGATTCAAGAATGGAAGCGTTGATAAAAATATTACATCCATATCTCCAAAAAGTAGCATAAGCATTCAGGGGAATTGCAAAAGTGAAGATATTGCAAATTTCCCTGGAGGAGCAGATCCGGATAGTTCTCAGCAGTGGGAGGGTTGGGGGAAAAACACAAGCAATCGTAAAATTGCTATCGCTGGGCCCAATCCGGCACAGAGTTACTCACTGAGCAACTGTGCAGCGCTTGCAAGCTCCGGTTTACACAACGGGGCTGCCGTCGGGTTTGGTAGCCCGGATCGAAAAAGAGCCCGTGCACAGAAAATAAATCCAGATCTTTTTTGCTCTTTAACAACCTACGTTTCCCAACTAATTAAACCGATTACGATAAGACAAAAATCCTTTGCATTTAACGAAAAAAACTGCATTTTAAGGACAAAAAGTTGCATTTTAACACTGATCTGCTGATCCGATAGCGTAACAACGAAAGGTAGAGGCGAAAAATTCCCCAAGTTCTTTCCCTGCTTCAAAAGATGCGGTGGATGGAGAAGTTCGGTGGAGACTTTCTGCCCAGAGCAGAACCTTTTCAGGAACTAAACGGCCCAGGGAGGAGCAGACTGGCTCTGGCCAATCTCCTCCATAGGTACACAGAAGGATTTTCATGGATTCAAAACAAGAAAAAAAGGCAGCTTATTTCCTCAGTTTTTAGGCAAGGGTTTGCCTTTCACTGTCTGCAGGGAAAACCATCCCTTAGAATCAGCTGCTCAGATGTAAAATTGCTGTTGACTTGATATTGAGCTAAACCAGAAGCTGTATTGTCTCTACCAAAAAGGGGGAGAATGACTATGCTGATTGGGAACGGAGAAAGTTCCCAGTGGATTAGGTCAGAACATGAGGTGTTATAGCAAAAAAAAAAGTAAATCATCTCCATGCGTTGGCCATTTGTCGCATGGGCTCTGCCCGAAGCTTTCTCACCTCTGCCTAAAGCGCTTGCGAATTTGAAGAAGACCATATCCTACCTTTGCCCTGCATTCTGCATGACTTAGAGGTACTAATTCTATAACTAACAGCAAGATGACCTAAAAAGCAAAACACTTCTGGGGAGCCTGGTCCTGATAAAACTGCATTGCCAGGTAGGAAGCATTCGGATTTGTACTGAAAACTCAACCCATGAGGTCAAACTATCATCAAGGATGAATTTGAATATTTGTTTTTCTTTTTTTTTTCTTTTTTTTTTTTTTTCTCCAAGAGTGGCCTTATCTCCTCTGAACCTTTTGCATTCCACTATATCTTAATTGAAACGTAGGTTCTGTACTTTCTGCTCAGGGATTTTGATAAGTGTTTGCAGACTATGTAAACTTCGCAATAATAACTTTTACCGAGCCAGAAGGTTCCTTAAACATCTTTAGTATCATTTTGTGCAGTATTATTCTGCTCTCTAAGATAATGCGTTATCAATACTTCATAAGATAGCTTCAACCCAGGAAGGGATAAAATTCATAGTTGCTTTCAGACTATTTTTTTTTTTTTTTTAGGGTGTAGGCCATAGATCACGCAGCTGTCAGCAAGCAGATAATCTTGATGACTAAAATGAAACCACTGCAAGAAAAAAGGTGCCCAGCGTCTATCTTGAGGGAGGGAGGACTTGGTTAGTGAGTTAGAGCTAACAGGAGCAAGGAGCAAAAGTTTTTTGTTGTGTTCTTTTTTTTTTTTTAAAGTTTTGCTGTTCATTCTGAGTGTCATCTTGGGGAAAAAATATAGGAGAATTATATTCTGATGGTCGAGGTTGAAGAAAATCTTCCTTTTCCCTGTTTATTTTCCACCTCTTGGCAAGGCTGTGCCAGTGCGATGGGTTGGAGTTATTGCCGTGCCGGTGGGGTGGCAGAAAGGGAAAGTTTGAGAGAGTGCTCTTGGAAGGGGTGGAGGCCTTTTGTTTCCTGATTTATGGAAAAAAAATGGTCATTTTTCAGCTGCCTCCCAAGGCAGAAGTTATTTAAAGAATTCTTAGAAAACAGATGACCCTTCCTCCCCCCCCAAAACAATTAAAAAAAAAAATACAAAAAGGGAGCAGGAAAGGTTTGCTTACCTTTCTGAACTGTCTTTCCAATCGTGCCAATCAGGGCAAGGCAATTTGCAGATGGAATTGGAGAAACCAGGAACAAAAATGAGACACCTGAAGTAAATTTAAAAAAAAATCAATGTAATAAAAAAAATTTAAAAAATTTGACGTTTTAAGGCAAATTACACCACGAAAAAAACGTCTCTCTGATGGAAAGCAGCACAATACGTAACGCTCAGGAGTTATATTTTTGAGGATTTTCCATTAACAGAGCTCACCTCTAGTTCAAAAGCTTTACTCAGGTGAGAGCT
>NC_138910.1:4739405-4746905 GCF_965231255.1 Vanellus vanellus
CTGAAATACCGGGTTGTTTAGGCTCTAAATTGTGGGTTAAATGCAATATGAAAAATGAGTCAGAGGTGTAGCTATTAATCTTTGGGGCGGAGGAGGATGAAATGCCAGCAGATACAGAACTTCTTAAAAGAAATAGAGAGTCATTATGAGGATGCCTTTTTTACGTGATGGCATTACTCATTTTAAGTCACAAAATGACCAGTCTGTGATTTCTGAACATTTGAATGCAGTCCGGCATTTATTGACTTTCTACCTACTACACGGTTATAAAGTTGAGCAACCTTTTTGGAAGAAGGTGATAGACACAATATCTATTTATGCAAGGACACATTTCGCTTTTCTTTATGTTCTGTTTATTCAAGGTTTTGTTTCCAAGGTCTTATTACTATAAAACTTAAAGCGAGACAAGGTCTGCCCTCATGTCAGATAACAACACCAAAACAATTCTGATGGTTCAGTAGCTTATTATTTCATACTTCCAGGTCTTAAATAAATTACAGTTATTTTCACATTCCTCCTGAATATCCTTCAGGCATGATAATAAGTGCATTTTTTTCTGAAAAGACTCTTAATATTTCTTTTCTTCTCATTGATTTTAAATATTTTCCTGAATTGTCACGTACAGTAATAATTAGAGGGGGTCTTGCTAAATTTCTTTCAGTGTGATGCTTACATTATTTAGCTTCTTGACGTATTTTACTAATCACTGCAGAACTGTTGGCAAATAGATTGTAAATTACATCGAAACACAGAAGTGCAGCACTAGTTTTAGCATCTTTTCTCCAGCATTCCTCTGCTGCGGCCTTGCAGATTCCCTTTTTTCTTTCTTTCTTTTTTTTTTCCCATTCAAAGGCAATTATTGACTTGGGTTTTGAAGTGCAGATTATCAAGGTATTATTTCCTTAGAAGTGCAGTACTGTAGACTGTAGAAAGCAAGAGGACCTGAGTAATTTTCTAGAGAAGAGAAGGCACTAGTCTAAATGACTCAATGAATGACACACGTTTAGGGTTGGGTATTTTCTCCCTGAAGCATCAGTATGATGCATCTCTACTTTTTTCGTCTGCATGGGTTAAATAAGGTAACCAACACTGCTATAATTTTACTAGAGAAGAAAGCCATGTTTTTCCTTTTTTGTTTATTAATATGTAGTTACAGGGTGGGTATAAAGTTACGGTATTACAGTCTGGGAATAAACGAATCTGGGCAATTTAAGGACTGGCTGAGTGATGTGCTGGACCAGATCCTGGTTCCACTGAAATGAAGGAGATTGTATCAAAGCGCCACAGAAGAAGCAATCGATATTGAAAAAGAGAAGAAGTTGTCCCAGAATGATTCCATTCTTTTCTCCTCTCATGATTACAGTGGTGCTTCCAGCAAAATCCAGAACTTATCCAAATTATTTTTCCCTCTATTTATTCCATCCTAACCTTAAATATTAGAGCCCGCAAGCCAGGATGGTCAGTAGCACGCCGCAGATAGGAAGTCTCCAAGCCCTCCTGGCTGGCGCGGTGGCAGGATGTGCAGCACACTGCCCCGCGTTCCCAGGCTTTGGTCGAGGTCCCGAGGGCTCTCCTCTGAAACCTGAGGTGAGAGGAATCGGGAGCATGCACGTCATTTGTTTTGTTAGGAATATGTCAGACGCTGCGGCACTTGTTTCTAGTAAGTGCTTCCCATTTGGAGGCACTACTGCTGCAGCTGAAGTTTTGCAGTAATAGGGATTTATCGAATGGTTTTTGTCTCTGGCGCCATTTGGGTCCATTTACAAAGGAACTTTCCAGTCGCTTTAGGTAACCAAGGTGCTACTTTTGTATAAAAAGTGTGTTATGTGGTATTTGATAACTCTTCTTGGCAGTTGTGTGGATGTTAAGACCTGTGTACTCAATGGCACACGGTTTGAATGATGTCTGCAAATACAAATTTACGTGGCACATAATGACAGCTTTGAAGAATAAGTCTCATTTGACAGTCTTAAGGGATTTCAGGAAATATTTCTTTGGATTTTTTTTTTAATAATAAAATCTTCAGTCTACAATATTTAGGTAATTCTACATTTCTGTCCGCCTGCCCGTCTAATAGACATTAGACATGGAGCAACTGCTTCTGCTATTGTGTTAGCAGTGGATTTGATTTCCTCTTGATTGAGAAGGAAGGCCAAATCGACTCATTTGACAAGACCATACAAACCACTCATCCACAGCCACTCACCCACCTTCCCTGTCTTTCTTGACTACAGAAAAATAATATTGCTTTCTTGATCTAGATGTACTTGGTGGGAGGAAGGGCTGATTTTTTCTTTACTTTTATTTTTTTTTCTACAAAATACATCCTAGGTGAATAACCCGAGGACAATTTTATTTTTACCTATGAAGTTCCCTACCTGGAAGCTCCCTTTCCAGGTACTGCCGGCTCCCTCATAACAGTGGGAACCTGACAAATTCTTCTACCCAACACAGTACACATCTGGAGGAGAATTATTCTGCTGACAATTATAAATTTAAACTCTTGGTGGGAGGGCTGAGTTCCTTAGAAATCACGTTCAGCTGTTGTAGCTCGTTCTGGGTCTGATAACAGTGTACAGACTGTATTTCAGGCCCTTCATGGCAAAGGAGCGAGTTCTCAACAGGTTGATAGACATGTAAGGTGGGTAAATGGCAATTTACTGTCTTCCAGAAACTTCCATGCCTATATACTTCAGCAGAAATTATCCTTTGCTGGAAAAGGATACTATAGCAAGACTCCCACTTTTCTCAGGACTCTTCAGGAATATGAAAGATTGTATTCCCTAAAAAGTTATACACAAAAATGCAAAGGCCTCAGAAAGCATATTTTCCTTTAGTTAAGAATCTTTTCTTTCTACATAAAAGCTATAAAAAAGTAATGAAAATAAGAAAAGTATCTCTGGGACAAAAGATAATAGACAACGGTATACAGTTCCAGCTCCTCTTTCATCTCCTCTGTCCCTCATCATCAGTCACTGCAGTGAGGAAGGAGAACTATCAGACTTGGAACTGTTCTAGTCCAGTAAAAGCTTTGATTTTTCAACCCCCCGCTACAATTCTTAAGCATACTGCATAGGAGTTATCACTGCTGTTTGCAAACAGCCAGGAAAAGGAAAGGGGATAAAATATTCACCTCCGAAGTCAACACTGAATGAAGCTACGTATCTATATTTCTCTTTCAAGGACATCATCAAAACTCGTGGAGGCAAAGCCATCCACTGCAAACCACGAGGCTGTATAGATTTTAAGGTAATAAAGCTAACGTAACTGTCAGTCTCCAAACTGAAACAGTGGTAGCCTTTTTAACTAAAGATAAAGTTATTTTTTCTTTTCTGAAGAGGCTGCTTCTTCAAAGACCCTATTGATGGGAAGGTAGAAGGAAACCTGACATCATTTTGGATTCTTCCCAGCCTACCTTCAGGCATCTCTTTTTACTGCTTCTTTCATGGAGGCACTCAAGTCTTAGTGTGACAATTTAAAAAATATGAAGCCTCTGGGCTATTATGAATTTCTGTCCCCAGAGAGAAACACGGCACAAATCTGGCACACTAGACAACTCAGAGGAATGGTCTATTCCCTGTTATTTTGAGATGGTCAACTTGAGACTGAAGGTGATATTGTTGCGGGGGCGGGGAGTGGTGGTGGTGGTGAAACCCACATCATTTTTTACAAGGGGTAACTCTTAACTGCATTGAGTACCTGAGGGGATTTCAGAAATACAGGGAAACGAGGAAAGAGGTGTAGGGATGAGAGTGAGAAGTAAGAAAGAGAGGGGTGATGGAGGATATGTTGGCAGATGCCAATGGACAGCTTGGGTGATTCTGCGGATGACATGTGTTTTCCAGACAGAACAATGGCATCCAAACTGCTAATCAGAACACAGGGTTGGCTCCGTCTCTCCGCTGTAAATCTTGCGTTCTTCTGTCTTGCCTGTAGCCAGATTTTTCAGTCAGTCAATAGAAAAAGTGGATCAAATTCTGTAGTTATCTGGAGCCTTTGAATTGAAGTCAATGAAGTGGTTTAAAATTACTGTCAAAGTAAGAGGAAGGTAATTCAGTCAAAATGCAGATTTGAAAATACCTGTGACTTCTCCTATGCAAAACCCAAATATATGTTGTGAACTAGGGACTTTGCAGCCACATCCATTCTGTTTTCTAGGTCCACAACCTCTAGAACATAGGAACAAAAACATGGGTTTTGGAAAGTGAAAAAGGTTATTTTAGGCCTATTCATGAGGAGTAAGACTCAAATTGAAAGAAATAGCATTAAACATAGGAGAGTCCCTCAGAAGAGCTCATGACTGTTCTTCATCCATCTTTTCTTGTTCACTTGCCTCTTCAGTCCTCAAAAGTTTAGATTATTCTTTTGTTTTTAAACTATATCAGTAAGATAACTATGAGAACAGTCCTGTTCTTGCCTCTGTGTTTAAAGAAAGAGGAAAGCAGATTTTGGGCAGGGAGTGAGAAGTGTGAATGTATTAAGCTGCACTATTATGGAGAGAATTTTCTTCTGCCATTTGATTCCTCATAAGGTAATGTACTTGTAATTTCTTAAGACTTACAAGACGTGTCCCTAAATACTGAAAATTCATAAAAATCAGATCATAGATACAGTTAAGCAACAAAACCATCTCCTTGAACATCATGAACATTAGAGTCATACCGATTCTACACTCATTTCAAGCGAAAACTGAAGGTATATTGTCTTCCTCCAGGCTATGCTTTTGTTTCTCCTGTGAACAAGCTCTATAATCTACCAGGAGAAAAGGCTATCTTGAAGGATAAATAAATAATCAATTATTTATATTTCTGAGAGCATTCCACTGTGCTCTTAATGCTGTATAACCATTTAAAAGTACGTATTCAGCAGAGAATTTCCAGTCTGGGAATCTAGTGTATGTGATTTAATTAACACCCTCAAGATTCATAGGAAGACAAATCTGCTCCTGGTCATCAACATCCAATAACTGGCCTATCACTTCAGTGCGGAGACAGCCATAAGAATAGCAGAGATTGGTTGACCACAGGATCGCCAGAATTAATGTCTCCCGATCAAGATATATAAACCTTGGTGAACCCCATTGTTGTTAGCAGGAGCGAGGAAACAAACACTTGCTGAAAAGAGAAGCCAAGAGAGAGCCAAGAGCCTCACCAATTTGTTGTGTATCTCATCTGACAGTACAACTTGTGTCACGGCCTCAGGACTCTACCAAAAAATATAAATAGAAGAAATATGAAGTAATTTGCTTACATGATGCAGGAGTGTTCCTTGTTATTGGGGTTCCAAATAATGTCGCAGTCTCTTGTTGCAGTCTTTGATGGGCTTAACTTTTTTAACTTAATGCATATTCTGAAGCACTTAAGTGTAACGGCAACCTGGCAGGGTGAGACACAGGCCTGAACATCAGTTTTTAGGTTTCAGGACTGAGCTACCCTTGAGATCTGCATGTCAGATTTCTCTGGTTTTGCTCCTTTCTAATATCACATCTTAAAGACAGTTGAGGTCCTGTCTGTTGGCAAAATCTCTTAAATCCTATGTCTTTCTGCTTGTGGAGTTTACATGTTGATGGTACATCCTATCAGAATCACCATTCCCATACCAATTATGGTTGCTCGAGAAATTTCTAAAATTAAATGCATTTTTTATTATTAATGTACCTTCCCTGAGAACAGTGTTTATTCTGGTGGGAAAAGAGTGGGTGTACCCTAAGCTTCCTGTGGTATCTCTTGCATTGTCCTCGTTTCTCTTAGGATGAGAGACACCCATTAGTAATAGAACAGAAGAGATAAAAATCACACATACACGCAAAAAATGCAGGTAAAGCCTTTTCTGTTTAGGGTCTGTAGATGACAAAAGCAAGGAAGTGCAAGGGTAATGCTATTACTTCATTCTTAGATCGTATCATTTATACTTAATGTGCTGCAGAGTGTTGTGAGCATTACAGGGTTCTGCTATCCACAGAGTAAGAAAACATTAAAAAAGTACTGTCTTATCTGCGTGCAGAATTTGCCCACGTTAAGTCTTTATTCCCTAAATCCTTTGCACGTGTCAAACCCGAATATGTGGTCATGGCTTGGGAATGTCCAGGAACTGGTTGGAAGAAAGCAGTTTCTTCTCTCGTGTTTCCAGGCTTGGCCGGGCTGCCTCTAGGGCTTCTCCTGTGGTTTGTCCTCTGGTCACCCCACCAGCCACTCCTGACCGGGGCTGTAGATGGGTCATAACGAGTGCAGATTTCTTTACATGGGGATGAAACAGAGCTTTCATCATCCATCGAGGAGAAGGGCATATTTTCGTACTTATGCGGACAATTTCATTTTCACAGAATCACAGAGTGGTAGGGGTTGGAGGGACCTTTGGAGATCATCTAGTCCAAGCCCCTGGCTCGCTTGGCAAATTAATAGCCACCTTTCAGCAACTCTTACGTTCCAGAAGAAACAGGGAGCGACATGACCAGTGACCTGACCGCCTAGCACACCCGAAATGGCTGGGCATTTCTCAAAAGGTCACCCCAGAAGCCTTGGCTGAGGCTGCACGGGATGGGCCCGAGCAGGAGGAAACCAGCCATCCCCATCCCGTGGCAGGAGCCACGCTGCCTTTCCCATCCCTCGTTTGCAGGGCGCCGTTTGCACGAATTCCTTGCAGATCAGGGAGAAAATTGATCCCCTACTTTGCAGTTCCCTTCTTTTACTGGTTGTCACAACCTTAACAGTACTTGACATCAATGGGAGTTACATTGTGGACTGGGGGCAGTGTTTGGCCCTTAAGCGTAGTTTTTGCATGTTAATACATTAGCAACTGATGTCTTATTTGTTCAGTAACTGACAGAATAATGTACAGAAAGCACGTAAGTATGAAAAGGGGCTAGTTAGGTAATGTTGAGCAGAACATCTTCAAGACAACACCGCAACCACTGTATTTCAAATGTCAGGCTAATTATTATCAACATTTAAATGTTAGCGTGGGCCATTTTTAAGGGTGGAATTTTTTTTCAGTAGGTACCATTACGGGAAGAAAATGTCACATGTAGTTCTGCCATCGCATTGTTCAAAAAAAAGTACATAAAACAAGGGAAATTCTTTCTAGAGACAACAAAAAGAACATCTTGTTTGCTTAAATCTGACTGTAAAATTAATCTGTCTGATGATACTCTTTGGGGTGGCATTTATTTTAAGGAGGCATGGAGAAGGTTTGCTAGAATATAACAATTTCAACTGAAAATAATGCTTGTCGGAGCTTAACCCAGAGCCTTGTGCGTGCAGTTTTTCGGAGATTCATATTTGTGCAGGTCCCCGTTGTTCTGGAGGCAGTTGAAGTCTGAGCTGTGCACTCTCTGGTAACCCCTTTACAGAAAACGAAACTTGAATATGATTCAGCACAAAATGGAATGCAATGCCAATAATTCAGATACTCCTCCTCTGGTCTCCTCCATCCCTTACCATGTAAACACAGCACGAAACGGCAAATACCACCGCTCCCTGGGACAGTACCTGCGTATAATTA
>NC_138910.1:4754405-4779405 GCF_965231255.1 Vanellus vanellus
CATATTGAACTCCTAAATGTTTTGGACGCAAGATATCCCTGTGAAAATGATCCTTAGAGAGGCAGAACGCCAGATCTGGGAAAAGAATCAAGGCTGGCTTGTCTGCTGCACGGTTTAAACAAATATTTTTCATCTGGTCTGCATATTCTATGCTTTTGTACAAATTTAGCATCTGTTTGTACCTGCATATTTTAACTTAAGAGCTTTCATTAATTTTTTTTTTTTTTTTTTAAGCTTCAAAGCCATAAACATGTATATTTATACCACAGTATTGTACGCTGGTTGTAAAGCTCTGAATTAAGTCATTCTCTGCTTTAGTTTTGATTAGAATGATACAATTAGAACCTGTTATTCTACCAACTAATTACTTGTAGAATGTGACATCTGAAGAATACTACAAGATTACAAATTTAGGAATGAACTGAGAATGTGCTCTGTTTATGTTATTCCCCTATCTTCAGTCAAATCATTGTCATGGAAATGGATTAATACTGGGCCAGTTTCTGTCCTCATCAAAATCTTTCTCACAAAAAATGAGAAATAAGGATTTTAATGCTTCGTGTATCAATAAGATTTTAATAGACGGCTTTGATCTTCTTGCCAGTCTATCACTTGATTGGCCGAGCAGCATCCATCTTCCTGAATCATCATCGACTTGTGTTCATTTCTGGGAAATTCTTTCTTTTTCTTTTTTTTTTTTTTTGTTGTTTTTGGTCGTTGTTGAACCATTTCTGGGTGCCTTTTGACATTCTGTGTCTTACGAGCATGACTAAGTGAAAGATTAAAGCAGATTTTTCACTTAAATCTCAAATACTAAATTCTCCCACTTAAAAAAATTAAAAAACTAAAAAAAAAATAGAGGTTGTATGCTTGTGCACCTCTCCAAATAAAGAAAGGCTGGCATTTAGAAGTTGAAAAGGTGAGAAAGACGCGCTATTTATATTTATTTTTCCCTGTGAAAGCCCTTTGGAGGGTCAATTCTTAACCAGGCTGTAGGTGTGAATACCTGTTGCACATCAGCTAACAAATTAGCAGCAAGAAACCAAGTTTGACAGTCACTTTAACCCACTCCGAACCCCCAGTTTCACGGGAAGTAAACCGATCCATGATAAATTCATAGTAAATAATTCTACGCATATCATGCTCATTTGCATATGAATTAACCCAATTTATGGCCATAAAGGCAGACTTTGTCAGCGCGCAGAGAGTGCAGGGAAGACGCAAACAAACCGTACGGGCAGAGAACTGCCCACAGTTAAAAATTTGTCACATTTCTGCACCACTTGATATTAATACATGCTGTGCTTCAAATAAGGTTACAGTGACGATGACAGCTCAGATCTGCGCGACGATAGATAGAAAGAGAGATATAAGAACTTATATCTTCCTTCTGTATTTGCAGTTTCTTCCAGGTATAGATCTCACAGTGTCTGTTAACTGATTATTTCTTTTAAACATGGGGAAAAAAAAAAAAAAAATCCCTTTTTATCACCCGACTGCTTATTAGATTTGATATGGGGAAAAGCCCTTCATTTGCACCGAACAAATAGTGCTGTTTTCCACCACTGGCTGTCATGTTTAAAGTAAATAAGTTCTCGTCCATCCAGCACCGCTGAACTCATTCAGTTGCCAGAACAAAGCCATTGTATAGAGGTCCACAACAGCCCTTTTCTCTCCTTTCCCCGAGCAGGATCTTCCCTCTTCCCGCAGTGTGCTCCCCAGCTTTGTAAGCAATTCAATAACGTGCAAATGCTAAAAGTGTGCGTGCTTCTTCCACAGAAGAAATGAAGGAAGATTATGACACTATGGGGCCTGAAGCCACAATTCAGACCGCTGGAAACAACGGTACAGGTAAGGCCTGGCATGACACGAGCATCGCTTTCCTTCCATACCGCGTAGAATTAGCTGCGTGTGAAGTGGCGGAACAATTTCTTTTTTGTTTTCAGTTGAACAATCAGGAAGCGCTTACATAATTCTCCTGTTTTGTTTTGGGGGCTTTTTTTTGTGTTGTTTTTTTGTTTTTTTTTTTTTTAAATTTTTTTCCCCCCAATTTGATGGCGACGGCGCAGCGACAAAACTCATTCGGTGAGAGTCCCGGCTGCCCCTCCCGTGCCCCGCAACATTTCAGCCCCTGACTCCTTTTAACCGCCTCCTCGGGAGCTAATAGTTTTCAGCAGGGCGAGGAGGTGTTTTTCCCAGCGAGGGCGAATCTCGGGTAGTTTAAAGAAGCTGGACCAGGATACAGGAGTCTTTTAATGAGAGAGACCGTACAAAGAGCTTGGTAATGAGGATGGGGTGCACCCTTCTTGGCAACCCCAGATTCGCATGGTGCACAGAGTAAGCTACTTCAGAGACTGAAAACATCTTTTCAGCAAGACACACATAAACCCCTTACATAGATACACAGACACACACACTTTAAATGCATATTTATGAGATTATTATGTTTCTGGCTAATCTTTTTTTTTTTTTTTTTTTTTTTTCCACTTTCCACATCTCTTTCTTTCCCTTCTTCTTAGAAATCAATACATTTTGTGGAACAAGAAAGGGGGCAGCGATATTTAGCCGGCATCATCTCCGAGCCATCTCTTTTTTTTTTTTTCCTGTAGCAGAGCAAAACAGCAAAAGGTTTCTGTTACTGTTTTCTAATCCAAAAGAATTCAGGGGTTTACCAGGTTTTCCAAAGGCCACAAGGCCCCACTCCATCCTCAGCACAGCTGAATACCATACATCACCCAACGTTTCTTTCGCATTTCGTCACAATTTGAGATGTTGCAGATAGCCCCGATTTACACGGTGAAAAGTAAGAGTTTTCTAGTATAAGTACGTTTCTATGCATTCTATTACGAGATGTAGTTCATAGGTAATGCCCTCTACAAATATTATTGTAAAAGGTTCTACCTAGGACTTGCAAGGATTTTATTACTCACACTTTCCTAATGTTGGCAACACCCACATAAAACCCCAATGCTCTTATTAAGTAACACAAGAAATTTACTTTATAATCCTTGAGGGAGAAAATAATAGGAAAATAAAACCATGTCACTGCCTTTTTCATCCATTAGATTTATTATGCATGAAAGGAGGGTGGCACCGAGGCACAGTTTATCATTGCATATATACTTAACGACGTTGCCATACGGAACATGATACATACGTATTTTAAAAGCTTTTTTGA
The DNA here is from genome assembly GCF_965231255.1 of Vanellus vanellus. Classification (NCBI taxonomy): domain Eukaryota; kingdom Metazoa; phylum Chordata; class Aves; order Charadriiformes; family Charadriidae; genus Vanellus; species Vanellus vanellus. Next base: position 4,757,584 of record NC_138910.1, read on the forward strand.
TTTCCAAGGGACCTTAATAAAGTGACAAATTGTGCTTAGCACTTGGAGAAACAGGACTTGAAAAGACGTCTGATTCAGAAATAAGACTTGATGGTTATCTGAATTACCATTACCAGAGCCTTTGAGGTTCCCTATCAGTCCGTGTGACTTCCTTTGCACATATTTTCCTTACCATAACAGGCCTTGACTCTTTCATACTTGCAATGTGGTCTGCTCGAGGGGGGGAAGACTTCATGTCCTCTTAGCCCCTTCCCTTCCAGTATCTGATGGTCTCTTCTGCCTGCTCGGCTCCGTCCTCACGGCATCTCTCTGGGGGCAGGGCGCCGCCAAGCCCTTGCACAGCGCCGCCGCTAACGGGGTCAGACCCACGGCTGTGGGGCGTCCCGCCTCTTCTGAAACCAGTTTGCTGGGGGAAAAAAGATAAGGGTTGCCCCTAGCCGGCTTGGTGCACTGCAAACTCGTGGTTCAAAGAGTGCTTGGCGTTTGGTCGGGCGGTCTGCGTCTAAAACGCAAAAGCTGCTCTGGACGTCGCACCCGGCAATTCCTTCCCCAGATGTCCTCTGCAAAAGTCTCAGACTCCTCTTCACCCCGGCTGCTCTCTGCTGCGACGGGCGGCTCGCTCAAATAACCGTTGCGAGTTGTCTAGTGCTCTGCTGGTGTTTGATTCAAATCTTTTATCGCTGAGGCGTTCAGAGCCACCTCCTTCGGTGCAGGCTGGTGCCCGGGTAACTTGGGTAGAACATGTTTCTGCCACGGATGCAGTCTCCCCAGTCTCTTAAGGGTGATGTCAGATTATTTAGTCATATTAAAGCATCTGATAAACTAAATGCCTTTGCCAGTCTTTTCACCTGGAGTGGAAGATGCCAGGTGACGGTGTCCTCTGGTAGGAGCTGCAGCATCCTTCATGCAAAAAAACTCCTCCAGGCTTGGCTGTTGAGGTGCTCCAACCATTATTTGAGGAGGAAAGGAAAGAGAGCCATTGGGGATCCTTCCTACCTAGTCTGGGAAAGTTCAAAGTTTTCTTCTTCAGCCTCACTATAGGCTTTGGGCCTGTCTTGAGTGTCTGGCCTCAATTTTTCCCTGCAGGTAGTCGGGGGATTTAATACTGGTGTTTAATAAAATAGCTGAGGTGAGGCTGAGACTCGACCCAATGAAAGAAGTTGGATCAGTGACTCCATCTTCAGCAAAAGCCGTACCATGGCGACCTTCTGGTGGCCAAGAAAACCATTTGGGTCTTCCTACAGATTAACATGGGCTCTTTGAGATGGGCCGAGGAGGTTTCTCTCATTGAACACAATATGCCTCTCCCTCTTGACACCAGATCCTCTAAGTGCTCCGTGACCCGTGCTGAGCACAGAGACAGGAGATACACCTTCAGGCTCATTGCCGTACATCCAACCAGCAAAGTTGCTGTAGGTGCATGCAATAACCGTAGTGTATTTTTAGCATCAAATTCATCGCAGAACATCATTAGTAGAGAAAGAAAACTGAAAGAAAAAGTCTCTGTTATTAAATTATTCTGCTATTGTCAGAGTGGCCACTTCCTAGTGGTACTTAAAAAAGAAATCTTGTTATCCATACATTAATCAGCTGCATTTTCATAATGAGCCGTGGAGACTTAATAGTGGAAAAGCAAAAGTGACCATTAGAGTGAAAATTTTAGTCTTTGGTCCTGCTAAATTAATTTGTAAATATTTCTGGGGATTTCTGAAATGGTTACTTGACAAAATGATGCTTTGCAGAAGGTGCAGAGGGGTCTTTTTCAAATGGGAATGAATAAATTCCTATGGTTTGTTTTATTGTACCTGTCACAGTTATTGCAACTGGAATGTTTGCAGAAAATAGATTAACAAATTCCCTGTAAACAAACGGAAAAAACCTGCCCGGTTTCGATTACCAACATCTGACAAGCTTCGAGTAAAGATCTCTTAATATAATTTGAAGAAGGGGAAAAAAACAACCCAAAAAACCTTTGGGGAGGAGGAAAACAGAAGTAAAACTTGGCAGGTTGGAGGACAGGCCGTTTTCAGGCTGTAATCTGTGTGTACCAATGGGGGCCTCTCACTTCCTGGCTAATGAAGGCTGTGGTTTTATTAGCTTTGTTTGCGATTAAGGGCAGCTATCACCATCTCGCAGGACGAGTTCCCACACAAAATAACTGGTCTCCCAAGCTCCTTGAACCTCTCTCTCACTTTATCTTGAAAGGTCCTAAATGCCTCCAAAGATAGCTTTCCTTAATGCGTTTTATTTTTATGTGACACAGCCACACCAGCTTTTGGAGCTGAAAATATTTCTGCTCTCTGGGCTCCAATAATTAATTAAAAAAGGACTTATTTGGTGAGGTCACCCGCCGTAGATCTCGCTGAAATTCTTGCCTCGCAGGAGGGGATGTGCAGTGTGTGCGCGGTGTTAGCCCACGAGGAATCCGGGAACATGACTTTCTGCAGGGAAAAAAATTAGGGCACGGGGCGGGGAACAAGCCTTTTCCCCCCAGAAATTGAGAGAGGAACCTAATGGGTATCAGATGGGTCATTTTAGTAACACTGGGTGAGCTTCCAGCCATGTCTGAATCGTCAGTAACGTCGCTGGTGAGAAAGCAGATACACATGGTCACCTTTTGCTATTTATGTTAATCTCCAGTGCTGCGGCACTGGTTGTATTGTTTCAGTTAAGGATCTATCAGCTTTTCCACTAAATCCCCTTGTTTTTAGGGGTTTATAATATAGACATAAACATTTGCTTTAGCTCCTGGATTGTATGTGCAGACATAGAAGCCAAATAATCCAGAGAATTAGGAAGCCAAGGCCAGTAATACGGCAGCAGCCCTCTGCAACCTCTTGGATCAGCCTCCAGATAGACTTGGGGCCTGGGAAGGAAGAACCTCATTTGGGTTTGAGTTTGGGACTCCAGCTCCTAATATTAACTCAGGCCCTGCGTGGTGGCTTGAATTCCCATCCTATAAATGCAGTTACAGAATCACAGAATGGTCAGGGTTGGAAGGGACCTCTGGAGATCATCTAGTTCAACCCCCAAGTCATCTAGTCCAAACCCCCGATCATCTAGTCCAAGCCCAGTTGCAAGCTCCAACCCCCCCCCCCAGCCTACCTGGAGGAGAAGGACACATGGAGCCATCCCCCGGAGCCGTCCCACCCTTTCCCCTTCCTACTCCCGTATCTTCTCTCTGGGGAAAAGCTCACTTTCCCTGCTTCACAGGTAGCATTTACTGGGTCATGGCCTGAACCCAGCAAAAAATAAATTTGTTTTCCTTGGATCTATTGCTAAGCCAAGAGAAGGAGCAGAGATGGGGTGGTGTTAAGCCAGAGGGTGGATGATCTTACAACAGTTGGAAGACCTAGGTGTAGCAAGGGAATGAAAAGTCAGGTTTCCACCTCAGCTTTGTTCTGATAAAACCAAAGTCAAAAGACATAGGCTGAAGCTCCTGTGCATAAGGTGTACTTCAGCGACCACCATTTTGTTATATTTCTCTCACAGCAACAAAATGGAGGTAAGGTTCTCAGTCTCGTTCTCCGTATTTATGCTCCCCTTCTGTAGAAGTTGCTTTTTTGGGAGGGGGGGCAAAAAAGGAGATATTGCTTCTCATGATACTAACAAATGACAACAAGAACTACAGAAGGACCAAGAGAGGAGCACTGTGGTGTTGTAGAGATTCCCTACGAAAGCTCTGCGATAGGAACAGAAGTTTCCTTCCCAAAACGGGGTCCCGTGCCCTGTGCCATTTGGTCCCTGTCACTAAAATACTGCAGAACGGTTGAGAAGCTGCTCAGCTCCTATGAAAAACAGGGCGTATTCATCTTGGCGAAAGGATTTGAATTTATTGGCTAAAGGGGTGAGGTTTGCGTAGATGAATATCTACTTTTATCGATGACGGTGAGATCAGCGCTTCAAATCAGGCGCTTTCAGGTTTCCAGTTGTGCCCCACTCAGAGGCCACATCACGTTTTGACTGCCGGCAGCACCTTGCATTCTTGTAGGAAACTGAGGCAAAGCATTTACCCAGTTCTAAACACCAAGGAGCTGGTTAGTCTCTCGTTTCCACTGGTTACAAACCAGTATAACCCTGTAGGGCCATAACCCCTCTAATTTCTGTGAGTTTACTTCATATTGCTCCTTGGTATCAGTGAAAGCAGAATTGTGCCATTTAATATTTTACTTTTACATGAACTGTAGAATAGTTTATGGCATTGCCTCATTTTCTTATTTCACCTAAGGAGAAATACATTAAAAACGTAATCAATCATAAGGTGTTCTTTTCATTTACGGTCAGTTAAAACCAAGTATCTTTAATTCCCTGCCACCAACTGTGTCTTCCAAGATCCGTTAATAAAAAATATATCAGAGAAACAAAATGATCAGCTCCTTTTTTTTTTTCCTTAGTATAATTATACTAATATTTGTCTACAACCTCCCAGAGTTTTAGGGTCTTTCCCACATGCAATGTTCATACATGGAGGAGAAAAGTGTATTTTTAGCAACAGGATGTTTTGTGGTTGAGCATATATTATGTTTCATGGACATTGCATGGACAATAAAAAATTGGGTTTACATTTAAGGAAAAGAAGGAAAACTCTTGTACAGACTGTAAAAGTGGTTTTAGGCTCGGTATCCCCGTTATGGTCTGAAACATGTGGTTCTATTTGTAGAAATCTATGAAGCAATACTTTTTTTTTTTTTAAACAACCTATTCTCCCATTGTTAGTAAATTTTTCAGGGGAAAAAAAATAATAAAAGGAAGATGTCATGAGCAATTCTCTTGTGCCTGCCATGGAAGAGCAGCCCGAGGCTGGACCCGTCGTGGAGGAGAAGCAGTTGTGGTCTTTACCACCTGCAACTCCCACCTCCCATGCGGGGACCGTTTCGGGGTCTTGCGGGATCTATGGGGCAGCTGAGCTCAGTCCTGTAGGTCGAACTGTGTTCACACCAAAAGCCGTGGGTCCCCCAGGAGCCCCCTGAAGGTTCAGGTTCCATAGATGAAGGATTACCTGCATTACCCAAACCTCATAAACTTCTCCTGCTGCCCCGTAGAGCCCGTGTTCCTGTTGATTTAACTGCCCACCCTTACTTCCATCCAGGCTGGTGGAAAGCCCGCATTAATTTTATTAGGAGCTGGAGCAAGAGCGAGGATCTGGCTGCAGCCCCAGCCCCGTAGCTCCGGCAGGAACACCGGCTCAGCCTGCGACGTTAACCGACCCGAGCTCTCGGGCAGGAGGCACTCAAACCCCTTTTCTTCTCCCCTTCTCTCCTTTTAGTGAAGAACGCAAATTGCACGTCGGACTTTGAGGAATATTTTGCCAAAAGGAAACTGGAGGAAGGAGACGGGCATGCAGTCAGCATAGCAGAGTACCTGCAGCGCAGCGACACAGCCATTATTTACCCCGAAGCCCCCGAGGAACTGTCTCGCCTTGGCACTCCGGAGGCCAATGGGCAAGAAGAAAATGGTGAGGCTGTAATTCATTTTTAGCCAGTATCCTGACCTCGTGCAGCTGTTGCAATTATAAATGCACTCACTACATGCCTGGGTGTTTACCTTAAAAATCGAAGAACAGCTGCAGCGGCATGGAATTTCATGAGCAAAGATTGGGGCTGTAATTTCAGTGTATTGTGATTTTTTCAGTCAGCAAATTTGTACTATTTGGCGGGCGAACCGAAGAGCTGAATTTAAACGGGAGAAAGGCTGCCACTCCATTTGGGAGTTTGGGAAGTTTTAATCGAGTTTTAATGCAAGCAAAGACGGGGTAGCCGACCCGTCGCTCTCCGGCGCCTTGATAAATAATTGGAAACGTGTGGGTAGGGAGGATTCGGTCAATGGCGTAAGTACCCTAATGAGGTGGGGCTGGAATGCAAATCGCCAATTGATGGGGAAAAAGTATTTCTTAGCTTTCCAGCCGGCGAAGTCTGCGGGAGGAGCGATGCCCGTAATTAATTTCCGAGCGGGGTCCGGCGCGGGTCCTGCGAGTCTGCCGTGGGCGTGCGCGGGTGCCGGTGCCTCCCGCCGCCGGTTGGAAGCGGGCAGCAGATTGCAGCGATTCCTCTCATACCATGCCGGGCAATCAGCCCATGAGCTGCCATTGATTCGCTGACCTTTTGGCCTGCCTCTTCTTCTTCTTCCCCCCCTCCCCAACCCCTTCCTCCTCCCCGTCCTGGGGGTGCAGACCTGCCACCTGGAACTCCAGATGCCTTCGCCCAACTGCTGACCTGCCCCTACTGCGACCGGGGCTACAAGCGCCTGACGTCCCTCAAGGAGCACATCAAGTACCGCCACGAGAAGAACGAGGAGAACTTCTCGTGCCCTCTCTGTAACTACACGTTTGCCTACCGCACCCAGCTCGAGCGGCATATGGTGACACACAAGCCAGGGACAGATCAGGTGGGGGGCTGGTTTTAAGTGATTTCTTTCTGTAATAACCCCTTAGAGAAACGATATTGCTTTGATTGGCAATCATTATTAATTTTTCATGGCATTTTGAAGATGCAGATCTTTTAATGGTAATAGCTTTAATTGAGGTCTAAATGATTTTTTGATGGTCTCTTCTAATATGATTTAATAGTCTTATGTTCACGATCGAATGAGTGTGTTAATTTCTAATTTAGAAATTTTATTTGCACTTTAACTTGACTTTAGTTTCGTTTTTATGTTCCTCAAAAAGTGAATGAAACTGTAGCATTTTAATTATACATTATTAAACATCTCAGCAATTTTAATTCCATTTTTCACCTAGTTTTACTTTGCAGTGTTGCAAATAGGAGCTCCAAGACATACTAAAAGATCCGCTAATATTTTTTCATTACTTTTTGAGTAACCTTTTCAATCATGTGAAATTACGCGTATTTTGTATAATCGTTTGTTAAACATAATTACGCATTTTTTAGAATAACTCCTCCTCCAGTACATATAGGCCATCATTTGTGATTGTGCCCCCAACGACACATGCGTGCGCTAGAATTGCAGCATCGCTATCATTTGTATGGCCCGGCAGCGTATCGCCAATAAATCAAAGCGTTTTTTTTTTCCTCGATGTGATGCATGTAATATTATATCAGCGCTGCGTTTAAGGAAACGCTGCGTATCTCAAACAGGTGACTGAGCTTCCCCAGTGCCCCTAAACAGGCTGGTGACAGACCTGTGCCGCAAAACTCTTTACATACCAGCAGAAAATCTACTCCTGTCCTCGCTGGGGGATTGCTTCTGAAAACCCGTCTGATGGAGGGCTGTAATGGAAACTCAAATGGCGCGGTTAAAACTTAAATAAATAGATGTGTGCATTGTGTCAAATTATAAAGGCTTTATGCCGTATTTATTTTTCTTAAAAACCTGAAAATCATGATCGGCTCTATTTCTCTTGGTAGGTTTTTCTCAGCGCAAGGTAAATTCAGTTAGGCAAACAGGCATCTCCTAATCGTGCGATTCTTGCAATTAACATTTTTAAGAGAACCGTCTCTTTTGCTTGATCTTAAATCAATATAAATGATTCTGGAGCGGTTTCTCCCGTTCTTTCCTTCCCGTGGCTTTTCCAGTAGACAAACACATTTTCACGTGTGTATTTTTCCTAACCTGATCCGCCGTAAGGTTCTTTCTTTTGCTTCGTGTCATTAAAAACACCGGGGGGGGGGGAAAAAACCCCACCAACCCAACCCAAAAGCGCGTAGATATTTATCCAACGTAACCGCCTGAAATTTCACATGCGAGAGCGCGCTGGTGCTGGCGCATTATGAATGGTAGCTTTGGTGTTGAAAAGTCCCCTCATTTGCTCATGGCATTTACAATTAGTAAATTAAAATGATTGTATCATATTAACAGTGGCACAACTAAAGTTTATAGTAGTCCTCGGAGGGCGATGGGGGGAGACAAAACAGCTGTTGCTGTTTGTTTATGCAACTCAGCAACATATGAGCGCGGGTCCCTCAATGGCGCGCGGCGGGCTGGGCTCTGCTTGATCTTTGAAGGTTGCTGCTGTTTGAACAAACCTCCCTGTGTCCCATGTAACACCATCTGTCTCGCCAGGAATGTGGGAAGAGGCAGCACACCCTCGCAGTTGTCATACCGTTTCGGCGCTGCCTTTTTTTTTTTTTTTTTTTTTTTTTTTCCCCCTCCCTTCTTTTTTTTTTTTTTTTTCCTTCTTTTTTTTTTTCCCCCTTTCACCCCCCCCTCCTCCTTCCCCGCTCCTGCAATAGGCTTTTGTGTCGTGGCCGCCTGCTAAAGGCTGACCTCTTACCTTGAGCATCCAGAGTGGTTGGCTATATTATTATGAATATTTTTTTTTTTTTAATTTTTTTTTTTTTCCCCTCTCCAAATTCGAACTCGCAGGGATTTTCTTGCTTGTTGCAAAAAGGTCAGCTGCCTTTCGTTACATCTTTACACCTCTTTTAACTTTCAACTTTCCCTCACCACTTAGAAGAGCAATGGGGGGAGGGGGGGAGAAACACGGCACGAAAGGTAGCTCAAGTCTTCCCTGCTGCTCTGTGATTTTACAAAACATCTCCGCCAGCAGCTCACGCCGAAGACGCGGTCTCTTCTGCTTGATAATGAATTAAATCTTACACGAAATGCCACTAACGACAGTGTTTCTGTCTTTCCTACACGCGCAGTAAACAGAATTTTTAAACAAGCAGAGTCCCACATGTTCGGAGTCTGCTAGGAATATTAAGAGCCACAAATCTTCTTATAAAACAGTTTCTCTTGTCGTAAGATACCTTAAAGCGACACATTTCTGATGAGAGACTTAGGAAATAATTCTAGAGCAAATATCGAATGCTCATGTGAAAGTACTTTCTCATTTGTTTCGGTTTACTGCCAACATTTTGATTTTTATTGCAACGCTGATGAGACAAATAAATGTACATGCAGACCTTTTGGGCCGCTTGATAAATTCAGAGCCACATTAATTTTGTTTTTGTTTTTTAAGCTAGAAATTCATGGCTTCTCTTGCGGAAAATTCATGTTGGTATCTTTTTTTTTTTTCTTTTTTTCCTCCTCCCCCCCCCCCCCTTCCCAGCACCAAATGCTGACCCAAGGAGCAGGCAATCGCAAGTTCAAATGCACTGAGTGTGGCAAGGCCTTCAAATATAAACACCATCTGAAGGAACACCTGCGAATTCACAGTGGTGAGTAGCGGAGGTGCTGGTGTGCTCATTTGCATTTTGTTTAATTAGCTGAGTTTTAAAGACTGCTTAAAATTTACACAGTTCTGCTTCTGGCTTCTTGGAGCTACTAAGGTATTTCATAAGTGATATCTGAGTCATCCTCATTTATCATGCTGTTAATACCGCCGTCTCGCTGAAAGATTTGGAAATAGTAAAGCTTCCTGCAAATAATATGGACTGTTTTTTCGGCAGTTTGAGTTCAGATGCGTTCACTCATTTCTGTGCAGTCGGACCCTGAAGAGTCCATTATATTTTCCATAATGAAAAGTGCCCCCCAAGTGAAATACAGCTCGAATTCTCAGATAACGAGTCAGCGCAAAGCATCTCCTATTGAATGACTCGCGCGTTTTGGCTCTCCTGCTTGACGCAGCATTCGGCACACGAAATGCCACCGGGCTCTGTCCAGGCACCAACCCCCAGCAATGCTGATGTGGCGGTCCTGACATCAGGACTCAGTTTCTCATACTGTGCTCGTTTCCAGTGAAAATTCCTTTTTTTTTTTTTTTTTTTTTTTTGAAGAAAAATAAATAAATAAAGAAGAAAGAAATCAAATTTGAACAGTCTGGATTTGATTTGACTCCCTTCACCACAGGGTACTTACCTGTGACTGGCAATGGTCAGTCCGGAGCCAATGTCACACCTTGGCAGCTGCTGCCGGCTGGAGACCGTGGGTCCAAACTGACCTCAAGACCTGTAGAAAGAGGAGGGTAAAACAGGGGTGGTGTGTGGCCATATTCATGCAATTAATATTCCCCTCACTATTAATCAGTGGGTACACAGACGATCAGTTGGGTATCAAACGCGATCGCTTGCAATTACAGCAGCGACACTGATAATTAACATTTGGTTTTAATTATCATTTTAGGTGAAAAACCATATGAGTGTCCCAACTGCAAGAAACGTTTCTCCCATTCTGGCTCCTACAGTTCGCACATCAGCAGCAAGAAGTGTATTGGTTTAATCTCTGTAAATGGCAGAATGAGAAACAATATCAAGACGGGTTCTTCTCCTAATTCTGTATCTTCCTCTCCTACTAATTCAGCCATTACGCAGCTGAGAAACAAGCTGGAGAATGGCAAACCACTTAGTATGTCTGAACAAACAGGCCTACTGAAAATTAAAACCGAACCACTAGATTTCAATGAGTATAAGGTTCTTATGGCCTCACATGGGTTTAGTGCAACTAGTCCTTTTATGAATGGTGGACTTGGAGCAACCAGCCCCTTAGGAGTTCATGCTTCTGCTCAAAGTCCAATGCAGCACTTAGGCGTAGGGATGGAAGCACCATTGCTTGGGTTTCCTGCGGTAGGCAGTAATTTAAGTGAGGTGCAGAAGGTCCTACAGATTGTGGACAACACGGTTTCCAGGCAGAAAATGGACTGCAAGGCTGAAGAGATCTCCAAGTTGAAGGTTTACCATATGAAGGATTCCTGCTCTCAAGCCGAGGAACAAGGAGTTACCTCCCCCAATATCCCCCCCGTGGGTCTTCCAGTAGTAAGTCATAATGGTGCCACTAAAAGTATTATTGACTATACATTAGAGAAAGTCAATGAAGCCAAAGCTTGCCTCCAGAGCTTAACCACAGACTCGAGGAGGCAGCTCAATAACATTAAAAAAGAGAAGCTGCGAACCCTAATAGACCTGGTAACTGAAGACAAGATGATAGAGAACCATAACGTATCCACTCCATTTTCATGCCAGTTCTGTAAAGAAAGCTTTCCTGGTCCCATTCCGTTGCATCAGCATGAGCGTTACCTGTGTAAAATGAACGAAGAAATCAAGGCGGTCCTTCAGCCTCACGAGAACATGGTTCCCAACAAACCTGGAGTGTTTGATAAGCAAACCCTCTTGCTGTCATCAGTACTTTCTGAGAAAGGAATGACTAGCCCCATCAACCCATACAAGGACCACATGTCTGTACTTAAAGCATATTATGCTATGAACATGGAACCCAACTCCGATGAACTACTGAAAATTTCCATTGCTGTTGGCCTTCCTCAGGAATTTGTGAAGGAATGGTTTGAACAAAGAAAAGTCTACCAGTATTCAAGTTCCAGGTCACCATCACTGGAAAGGGCCAGTGCCAAGGTGGCGCTGGCTGCCACCAACAACACTCCCACTAAAGACTCTTTGTCAGCCAGATCTCCAATAAAGCCTGTGGACTCTATAACTTCACCATCTATAGCTGAACTCCATAACAGTGTTACTAATTGTGATACTCCTCTCAGGCTAACAAAACCTCCTCATTTTACCAATATTAAACCAGTTGATAAATTGGACCACTCTAGGAGCAATACTCCTTCTCCTTTAAATCTTTCTTCCACATCTTCTAAAAACTCCCACAGTAGTTCTTACACTCCAAACAGTTTCTCTTCTGAGGAGCTTCAGGCTGAGCCTTTGGACTTGTCTTTACCAAAACAAATGAAGGAACCCAAAAGTATTATATCCACAAAGAACAAAACAAAATCCAATAGTGTAAATTTAGAACACAACAGTGTTTCTTCATCATCTGAAAACTCAGATGAGCCACTGAACTTGACTTTTATCAAGAAGGAGTTTTCTAATTCAAATAATCTGGATAAAAGCACTAACCCAGTATTTGGTATGAACCCATTTAGTGCCAAACCTTTATACACAACACTTCCACCACAGAGCGCATTTCCCCCGGCCACTTTTATGCCACCAGTCCAGACCAGTATTCCTGGGCTGCGACCATACCCAGGACTAGATCAGATGAGCTTCCTACCACATATGGCCTATACTTACCCAACTGGAGCAGCTACTTTTGCCGATATGCAGCAAAGGAGAAAGTACCAGCGGAAACAAGGATTTCAGGTAAATTGTTGCAACCGTTTTCTTTTGCCAGGCTAGAACTCACGATTTTGTGATATGTCCTCTTACAGAAGAAAAAGCTCAAAGCTATATTCAACGCTTCCAACAAAATTAGCAGAGTTTATTTGAGTCCAAACTCGCAAAAATGCAGTGGAGTAGGAAAACAAAGTGCAAGTACCTTAGGAGTACCTCTGCTTGGGTTCAGAAGCAGTATCAATACCTTTGAAGAGGCACAATGCTTATGGGTTTACTCTGTTAAGAGCTCAGTCATTTCTTATTACAATTATATCTAAATAATAATGATAATGTCCATGAAAAAACCCACCCTGTAGGGATAAAAAAAAAGGAAACTTTGTAGGGAAACTGATCTCTACGGGGCATAATTACATCTCACCATGGGGAAATGGAACAGTGGGAGACCTCTTGTTAATGACTCCCACACCGGGACGCAAAGCGGTATCCCTCTAAGCAGAGGTCCGTATGGCCTCGTAGCAGCTCTATCCCATTGAAAGCCCTCCAAGCTTCCTTCTCCATGTTTTTTTGGGGGGGTTTGTTCACCCACCATGCCTGGGAAAGGCGTTCTCTCTTCTCGTGAATGTCTGGGGGATGAGAAACGTTGACGCGTTGCTTCACCATAGTCCCTTCCTCCATCTCACCTGCTGCCCTTCCCGGGCTACCAGTCCTCTAATCCTGCCAGTCATCCGGAACAGCTTTGAAAAAACCCAGGGATTAAACAAAATTATACAGAGAGGTAGCAGCTAGGGCCCTTAATCGCAGACAAAGTCTTTCCCTGGACGCGTAATCTGGGTCAGCACTGCTTCGTGCCGGGGTACAACCTGTAATCCTTTTCGCAGGTCGCCCCAGAGTCAATACATGAGTAGTAAAGGATTTCGCCGCTCGCGTGCCTACAGCAAAGAGCTGCTCTACAGAAGTCGTACTTTTATAGCTTTTTGCTGGGTGTATTCAGATATAACGTACAGAGTTTAGTTAAATGAGATTAACTGATTATAGATTAATAATTTTTTTTTTTTTTTTACATTTGTGCATGTTCCCCTATGTCCTATTATGGTCTATTAGTAATTTTACTGAGTAGTAAATGTTTTATAGTTTCAAATGTGAAAATCAGGTATGGTTTTACATTACAGGCTGTAATCCCTCTTTGCACAATAGGAGCATAAATAGCACTGCACCTCCATAACAGCTGTTCCACTATTCCAATTTACAGTACATCTGCCCTCTTTGTAAATGTATTTAAGCCTATTTAATCTTCTCTAATATTAATTAGTGCAAACCTAGTCTAAGAAAACCGAACTGTGTGATAGCAAATGGAAATGTATGTTATCATGCAAGTTTGCACTCTCTTTGGATCAAGACAAAATAAATATCAAGAAATTTAATAATTTACTGATCCACATTCATTATTGCTTAATGCTGAAGGCTGTTTTAACATAGATAGAACATTGATAAAAAGTGTTATTAATATTCCCTATTTCAAATTACAAAATTAAATATAAAAATATAGCTTGAGGCCTTTAGTCGGGAGACATACATTTAAATGGATTGCATAATAATAACATTTGTACCTAAATATAAAATTCAATTAAAACCTTTCTACAGATACAGAATATATCCAAGTTCCAGTGTTTTGAAAGGAATGATCTCTTAGCTGTTGCTTAGACTCAGCCCTGTAAAATATTACCACCCCTTTTGCCGTCCACGAACAGCCTCCCCTTCGCATTTTCCGCTCCTCGAAAATATTTAGTGCCAATGTGACAAATACCGTCCGCTTGTGTAAATCATATTATCGCAGAGCGCTCAAAACCAGAAAGGTGGTTGAAGGCAGAGAAGTAGGAGGCTCCTCATTATTTCCACGGTTCCCATCAGCTGTAGTTTCATTACCAACGGGTTCTTCAGCTAAGAGGGGTCACCACCCTAAGCAGGCATGATTTGAACTTTTCTGGGGTGGTGGGTTCCTCCGTGGGAAGGAGCGGTGGTGTCACTCACGGGTGGTTCCCTCGCAGGGAGAATTGCTTGATGGAACCCCAGACTACATGTCCGGCCTCGACGACATGACGGACTCCGACTCCTGTCTGTCCCGAAAGAAGATCAAGAAGACAGAAAGTGGCATGTACGCGTGTGACTTATGTGACAAGACATTCCAGAAGAGCAGTTCCCTGCTGCGACACAAATACGAGCACACAGGTAGGATGGCCGCGCGTGCCGAGGGGAGGGTTGAGGTCTTTGCAGAAGCTTTGAGGTCTTCACTACGCTCTTCTCTGTTTTTCATGAGTACACTTGTGCAATGTACCGTTCAGTGGGTGCTGAGCCTTTCAACAGGGAAGAAATAATATTGGCTCAGTTCAACTTATTTTTTAATTTTTTTTAATGGTTGTTGCTTGGGAAAGTGCTGTTGGATGCGATGGGGTGGGTCTCGGCAGGTGCTAGGTGAGCTCACGCCATGTTGAGTGCGGTGGCAATCGTGGCACTCAGCATCTCGCAGGATGAGCCCTCTTCAAATAAGGCAGGCCCTAGCGCTCGGAAAGGAGTGCGACTTGGTCCACACAAAGTCCGGCACGGGAAGGGAGAGTGACAGTGTATTTCTCGTTTCTTAGACACTATCTGACCCCGCGCCATTTAATCCCATAGAAAAACTTCCACTGACGTTAGCAGGGTGAGAGCTGGCTCCGGCCGAGTTATCTGAAAGCAAACAGCTCACGGGGGTTGCTCTCGCCGTGATTTCGTGCGCAGGCAGGTTGCGTTTCGCCTTTTCTCTTCTCGGTTAATGCCCAGGGAAGGTTTCCTTCTTTCCCGAGCAGGAACTGATTTGCGTCCAGTTCAAGGAAGCTTGCCAAAGCTCACCGCGGATTGTCAGCTTAAAAAATATTTTGCTTTGAAAAAGAGCCTCCATCACACCTATGCTGGCCGCGGTTCCCCGTGCAGGCAGCGCTCCCTTCCCCACTGCCGGCCAGGGCGGGCAGGAGCCCAGAGGTGGAGAGGTCTCCGAGGGGGACGCATAGGCTCAGCATGTATCGTTTAGGGGAAAGCGGGACCATAGGTCCCCAAATAATAGAGATATCGAGTTATGTTAGACAAAGGGAACGTGAATTATCATGTGGATTATTGTGCAGCAGGACATAAAGCAAACTCCAACTTCCGAGAGTTAGAAAAAGCTTACTCAGGAGGAAACTTTCCTTAACTTTGAAAGCTGAGTCCCACTACAGGAAATGAAGCGAGTCACATCATCCTTCAATCTCACCATGAGACGGTAAAAAACTTATACCTCTCTATTAATACATCTTCCAGGCCGCACATAACCATTTGGCATTTCACCTATGAAAAATTTACAATTGAGAAGTGGACTGTGCCTTTAAAAATAAATAAATAAATAAATAAATCCTTTACTTTGTTATTTTTCCTTCTTATTCTTTTCTTCCGAATTTTAAGCTAATCCCACACAGGAAAATAAAAAAGGAAGTTAAAATACACACGGGATTAGGGAGGAAAATTAAAAGCAACATTTTGGACTAGACCAGCTAGTTCATTGGTGGAATGTGCTCTCCATAACATTATTCAGATCAAATTGTTTATTCAGTAGAAGAAGCTTTGAAGGCTTTACGTCCCTGCACCTTTCCTCTCCTGAATGATTTTATTACAGCCATCTGCAAACATTATGGTTTACTACGCTACTACCGTAAAGCTCTTATGTTAGAACCGGCCTTCATATATATCGGGATCTGGACATATGGTTGAATCCCATAAAGTTGGTAGTCCATAAGGTCGACAGACATATGGTTGAAAGGCTGAAAATTTGACAAGCTGAAATGTGTGCAATCACCTTGATTTGCAAAATAAACTGCATTTGTAAAAGCAGAAATATGTTCTGGTCTTTAAGTAGCACGGGAACCTACTGCCTAGAAAAATACCACACAGCTGCAACGCAAAGGCTTTTCTCCTTCTTTGCTCTGTCCATTTCGGCTTTTCAACTTTACGTCCGTCAATTTTATGGGACTCAGCCTTATGATCCAGAACATGTCCAGGGTGTCATATTTAACGCGCTAGAGCTGCGGCGCATCATCAAGCTCCTGCGTGGCATTTAGAGACGGGAAGGATGGTCTCGTGGCAAAGGCACAGGCGCTGAGGCTGAGCGCGCCGCGCTCTTTGCTTTGCCACAGACTCCCTCCGTGAATTTCAGCAGAGGAATTTTGCCCATCTTTGAAATAGAGGGCAAAATAATACCATCCCACTACGCCGGGTGTTGTAAATCTTAATTCACGCAGGCTGAAATCCTGCGATGGAACTCGCTATGTAAAGTGTGAAGTATTATTAAGGACGCGTTTGCTTTTACGGAGCCTCCGCGCATCACGCTAACGTTAGACGGAGGTGGTTGGGAGCACTGAAGACCTTGGCTGGGCGAGCCTCCATAACTCATTCACAGCCTTCAGGAGGCACGCTGCGCTGGGACTTTGGCTAATGGCTTAGCGTGCATCTTAAGTGAATTTCAAATTAATGTGATGGTTTTTGGAAAAAGCTTGCAATTGCATTAATAACATAGGTGCGAAATTGCAGTCCATGTTCAGTGGAAGGAATGGAATTGAAAGCAAAGACATTCTTATGCATTTGGGGGCATTGTTAGAGTAAGCCCAGATTTTCCAGTCAACTTTTTGAAATCTCAAAAAGAGAAAAAGCTTCTTTTCTGGAGCGTGTTGCTGGTTTCTGACCGGCTGATCACGATCTGTTGTTACTTCATGAAAAATGTATTTTAGGAGGAATTGGACCACTTCCTGCCTTTCCTGGAGAAGCACAAATAGTGGATGTTGTTTATACTGATGTCTTTTTTAGTATGTAAAAAAATCTCTGAGTTTTTTAGGTCTTTTTTCTGGTATTTGAACAATCAGAATTTCTTTGACACCACTTCTTATAATCCACATACCTATCGCAACCAACGCTAGAGCAAGCAGCCCCTAAAGATTTACCCCAGAGAAATTATTTGGAGCAAAAAGCAACACGGACACGTAAAACTACATGAGCTGGCTTAATTGTGCAACACAACTACTGTAAAGGAGAAACCAGGAACGTCGTAGGTTATTGTGGTGGAACTGAGTTTCCCTGCCAGGGTAAGAAGAAGAATGGGATTTGGCCGGTCCTTTGTGCCAACCCAAGACCTTTTGATAGGACCATGCAGCCGCAGGTCAAGATGCTCCGCGATTACCTCTGTACGCTGTGCCTGCCCCAGCTCGAGCACAGTAGGAAAAAAGGGCCCGAATTTCACAATCCGTAATTTTTATTATATGCAGTGTTGGTGGTATTTTGCAATAGCTTCTAGCTTCCCGTGGAGAAGGAAAATTTATTGTGTTGCTGCAATGAGTGAATTGCATTGGTTCTGGCTGAGCTGAAATTTAGTGTAGAGGCCACTGCTTGCTGCAGGACCAAACTCTGCCAAGTCGATCTTGGGATGCCATTTAATTTTAAGAGAAGTCATCTGTCCCTCTTGGAGTTTGAACTTTACAAGTTCCTACTTCTTTAAAACCGGAGGATGCAGCACTGTAATTAGGGTGCGGAGCGTGGTAGGTAGCGCGGGAATCCAGTGCTCACACTATTTTCCTGCGGAGTCTTATGAACCCATCCTAACTTTGGGCAGGCTGAAATGAGTTGAGCAGACCCTGCTTCATTTGCATGCATCTAATCTCGGATTTCTCCAAGCTCTTTAGCACACAGTTTGAGACTACAGGTGAAGAAGATGGTCACCTTCATGGCAAAGCATTGGTGGCATTTGGCAAATAAAAATCTGCATTGCAGATAAGGAGGGAAAGAGGTAGAGGGTAAGCCAGCAGGAGAGCGAACAGAATGGAGCACCTAGAAAATAAGACAAATGTCCCGGCTCCTGGATAGCAATCCGCCCCCCCCCCCCCCCCGGGCCTTTGTCACCAACGCTGCGTTGGGCTCATTGAGGAGTAAGGTGAAGGTTAGCGTTTGTTCTGCCGTCGTCAACGCCCGTGTCTGCTACACGCCAGCTTTATCGGAGCTCTGCAAGGAAACTTGCAGCGTGCCCGCTCTGCAACAAAAGCTGGAAACGGGTTTTCAGAATCCTACCTAGAAATTCTAAATCCTTTCATTGTTGTTCTATATTACATCATATTCTATTTTATTACTTGTGTGGGCCATCGAGGGCCTCATAGCTGCGCTAGTGCTTTCATCCTTTCCTTTTCCACTGTATATTTTATTAAGACCTCTTTTTTATTTTCGTAGCTTTCATGCTGATGCAAGCACTAGTTTTATTTCCAGATTGATTCTGTAAACTAAATATTGTTCTTGAGCCTGGTAGCAAATCAGCTCTCTCTGGCTAGTATTTTGAATTCCCAGCTCAGGAGTTTTCTTTATTTAGAGCTTGATTCATAAAAAATTTACATGCTATTTAAAGGTTATTTTTTCCATGCTTTACTCTGCTACAAGTTTAGAATTCCCCCTTTTACACTCAAATAAAGAAAAAAAAAAAAAAAAAAGGATATACTCTATGCTTGTGAAATTTTCTCTGCAGACAAGGTCTCTTATTCAAAACAGAACAGGTGCAGCTTGGGCAATTATATATAAATTGCATTTATCTTGCACCTTTGACCGCTTCCCTGTGCTCTGGCTGCTAATCCATCTCCATTGGGACTACATCTAACGTGCAAACCCCCAAGCAGCTTCAAAAGAACTGCCTTTAAAAAATAAAAACAAACTGGCACAAAAATGTTTCCTTCTTTCCTCCAAAGAGTGGGGTTTCTGTTTGGCCCCCTCCCACAGAAAATAAGACCCACTTGCCTTAGGCAACGGACGGGTGATATTTAGTCTGGGACCAGTGACAGATCATGATCTGATGTCTTATGACTTTTATACCACTGCAAATGGGAAATGCACAGCTTTTCAGTCAAAGACTTTTAGCCCAGGAAGATTGAGAGATGCTTACTGTTAGCGATTTGTTGTTGTTGTTTTGTTTTAACAGAAATGCAATTTTAGAGACTTTGCAAAGAGATTAGTTGTAGGTTCCCCTCTGTGAATTGAGCACTGGCCCCTGTGGGAACCTCTTTTTGCAGATGGTGGAATAAAAAAAAAAGCCCAAATATTTCCTTCAGGTGTTTGTGAGAGCTTTATCATTTAGTTTCACTGCAAAATGTGGCATCTACGTCACCCATCCACTGGGATGTTTAAATCTGCTTCCTCTTGACCCATCTCTACTCCACTGCTGCTATAACATTGCATGACAACACTTTTACTGTGTCTGCTAGCTAAATAGCTGATAAAGCAGCCAGGGCTACCTACAGTTGTAGGTTCTCCACATCCACCTACAGTTGTAGGTTCTCCACATTCACCTACAACTGCAGGTTCTCTCCATCCGCCTACAGCTGTAGGGTCTCTCCATCCACCTACAACTACAGGTTCTCCGTATCCACCTACAACTGCAGGTTCTCCCCATCCACCTACAGTTGTAGATTCTCTCCATCCACCTACAACTACAGGTTCTCTGCATCCACCTACAATTGCAGGTTCTCCCCATCCACCTACAATTGTAGACTTATTCCCATCCCCTGCGTAAAATCCCTTATTTCAGCTTTATTTTATGGCCTACTAATGCGTTGTAGAGATCAGGCACTCCTTCTAAATGGCTGAAATACTGGGTTTTGCACACAGGGGGAAAAAAATAATTCTTCCGCAAATGTTCGGAAACCCGATACATTTAAAAACATATTTCAATTAGTGTTGTAACAGCTGCGCGCTGCGCACCGCTAAGGTATGTTGCGTGGTGTCTGAACAAAGAACTTTGCTCAAGCTGTCATGTTCCCTCAGATCAAAACTGAGTCCTTGATACGGATGTGGTAGACCAAATAGCTCTAGTGCAGCCTTTTTAGTAATAATATAAATTAATATGAAAATATGGAGTATTTTAATCTTCTCGTTTCTGAATTAATTTATAAAATATGGATGATTCCCTGCCAGCCTACCTCCGTGCTGGCTTGGGGGAGGCCCCAGGTAGAAGGAGGAGGAGGTGCAGCATTGAACGGATGCTGCGTGCAAGGGATGAGCAAAGCTGACAGAGGGATGAGCACATCACCCGGCCTCTGGAAGGGCGGGTGGAGGCAAACCTGGATGAGAAGCAGTGGAGGTGGCTGACTTCTGTTTGAGGAGAGGAAAAGTGCTGGGCAACCGGATGGAGCACAACTGTGGGGTGAGAAGGGTGTAGTGGGCATCAAATGTAGAGTCCCTCAAAAAAAAATCAAGAAATTTGAACTAATGGAGAAGGAGCTGCATTGTGGAGAAGTGGAACAAGACAAGGGCTGGGCTTGCTGATGTTAGGGAAAAGTAAGTCAGAGGGAGGGACTGAGACAGCGTGGGCAGAAGTTCAGTGAGGAGGACACAAAAAAAGGTGCCGAGGAAAAGCAGACGGCCTACGAGGAACAAGAGAGGAATGAAATTAGCAACTATGGAGACGCTAGCAAAGGGATGGCAGCGTGTTGCTCTGAGGGGGCTCAGCAGGAGAGCCGGGACGCGGCAGGGACACAGGGCAGGTGTATCTGATGCATCCAGCTGGGTGGTTGGCAGCGTTGGGAAAGCTCCCACCTCACCCGTGAGGGCTTTCTTCTGGCAGCGCTGGGGTTTGAGGAGTGCTTAGGTCTTGAGTGCTTTGGGACTTTAATCTAATTTGAGCAGGTGACCTGATGGTGCTAAAATCTCTCCAGCAAAGACTGTGGGATTTCCCCACCGCGGCAAAACTTGTGCTCTGAATCGCTCCTGGCTCTGGATTCGATGTACCCCCAGGTCAAGGCGGGAGGTTCAAAGCCAAAGTACGCGTACAGCTCAGAGCCCAGAGTTTTCTTCAAGCCTGACTTTTAACCAACAGGTTAAACTGGCAGAAATGCATATTTAGGAAACAGATCATAAAAGCAATACTTCTATAATTCAATATATTGAGCTTCAATTTTACTGTAGAGGGAAATAATAATAAAAAAGAAACCCTGTATGTGTGCAAGGTTAGGAAACTCTCATACAAAGAAATGTAGTTTGAGTCCCAGTTTCCAGGCATCCACTAATTTCCCTGTCACTTGGGTTATTCTATCTGTGGTTTCTCCCGTATTTTCCTTCCTGCCAGATCTCCCCTTCGTTTCATAACATACAATTTTTGGCTTCCTTGAGCATTCGTTAATCACACCTTATTAAATGTGAACTTTCACAGTGGGACTTGAAGGTAGCTGTGACTAGATCGGGGGAAAAAAAAAAAAAAAGCGTGTTCCTTGGTATTCATTCTTAGCAACTTTGCTATGGAAGTGAAATTTTGTTTTACGCCTGACTTTCCCTGCTCTCGAGTCCCAGCAGTGACTGCAGGGGAAAAGAAAGCAGATCAGGTTCATAAAGGAGCAGCTTGAATTTTCCTGGAAGTCGAGATCTTTCAGCGGTCTGGAAACATTTTTTTTTTTTTTTTTTTTTTTTTTGCTGTTGGATTTCCTTCCATGCTAGTGCTGCCAGTGATGGTCTCCCATCTTCCCGGCTCTTCTCTTTCGGCTGGGGTTTTCTCGCCTACCCTCCACCGTACTCTTCCTCCCTCTGCTCTTGTTTCTTTAAGAATTAATGAAATACCACACTTTTACAACCGGCAGGACGGGAGGGCTCTGGTGGGAAGTTTATTCCTGTTCTGGTCACATGCCACATTAGCTAAGTATGATAAATACGCTCGAGGAATCAGGCCAGTTCACTAATAAGTTCCTAACGATCTGCTCTAGCAATAAGACATGCAAAGCAGGGCTCCGCATTTCAGGCATAGAACACAGCATTTTTCTTTGCGTAAAAATAGCACGAAATA
>NC_138910.1:4784405-4971905 GCF_965231255.1 Vanellus vanellus
TTCATTCTTGAGCAACGCGGACACAAAGAGGATATTAAATGTTGCCAAATCGCACTTTTCCTCTTAACTTCAACAGTTATGGAACATGAGATTCATTTTTGCATTTATTTTTGTCCAGATGTTAACATGCAGCTCAAGGCAGAGAACATCCAGAAATGCGAACAAAGGTGTACAGCAGTTAGGACACGTGCTTGCTGTTTGGGAAGCTGAAATGGAGCTTGCTTTAATTCAAACAGTTTGGAATGACCATAATAAACGAGCTTGTGCCCTTGGATATTTACGGTCGACACTACGACGGTTATGAGTTACCCACATCCAATTAGCTCAGATCTGCAAACCCTCATCACATCTCCGTGCTGGAATGTGGCTCTTCTGCCACTGGGCCAAATGCTGCTCTCATTAACTCAGGCTTTAATGCAGTGAAAATGCAAGCAATAGTGACATGTTGGTTTTCTTTTCTCTGGCTTTGCATGGGTGAGCTCTGCTCCTGCTTTCTCACTCCAAAATTCAGAGCAATCCGCCAGGTTTCACCGACTTCCAGCCAGAGAGGGTGCACAGCGCTGTCCATGGGTGCCCCTGGATCACACCACATGTGATCTAGGTTTTTGTGGATCTTTTTTATTCTACCAACACTATGTAGGGCTAGGCATTATCCAAAATCACTAATTTTTCTTGTTCTGGCTTCAGGAACAGGAGGAGAACAGACTTCCTCTGTTGGATTCCTGCAGGGGTAAGTATTCATCAGCCATCTCCTGGTCCTGAGTTGAGCCTTTGAGGTTCTCTTGGGGTTCCTTATACGCCAGGAACACAAAGGATTTTCCAAGTTGCCCTGGAGAGTGACTTTCTATAAGCCTTTGAAAGTCCAAGAATTCTCAACTGAGAGGATTTGCAGTCATTCTGTCTCAGACTGACCCTTTAGCATCTGCACGAACCACAGTTTAGCAGAGCATAAGCCTTGGGCCTACGGTGCGAGAAACACATTCATTATTAAACCCTATTTGTAAGTATTTAAGACTGAACGAGAAGCCAGACATAGGGCAGGGGAAAAGACAGATTTTTTTTTTTATAAGCATTTGACTTATCAGTGCAAAAGCAGGTCTTATCTAATGCCATTTTGGTTTTTTTTTTTTTCTTCTTTTTTGGGGGGGGAGAAGTATCTCAGTATATAGGTACATTTAGCAATTTCAGTCCTGCGTGGACTTTGGGTCTAATACTCAAAGCCTGAGCATGCAGAGCTCTCGGTGAAGTTTTTCATGTTTTGACGCAGGAGAGTTTGAAGGTAGGGAGCTGTGTTCTTGGGTCAGACGTGCTTTTTCCAGTGTTCTTACAAAAGAATGCAAAAAAATTACACCTCAGCTCAACTCAAGCACATGAGTAACACCAGGGGATTACTCAACGTCTGATTTCAAGACTTTGAATCATCAAGGCCTTAATTACCGCAATGGCAATTTTAAAATGTCACAGCACCAACGGCTGCTGTGCCACACAATGCTCTTCTTTTCTCTCCCTGTTAAGAATAGGTTTGCTCATTCATACTGCAAATCAAGAAACATCTTTAGGCCCAAATCTGCAAACAGTGAAGTCATTAAACAACTGACTTCAATTCACATGAGCAGCATTATTGCCTGAATAGTAAAAGCAAAACCGGAGCCGTAGCGAACAACCCATCACAATCTAAGGGTGACAACACTGAAGTCAACAGAGTGGTTTGTAAGTTCAAGTAAGACACAAATGAAGACAGTCATGTGCACATGTTCAGCCAAACCGGAGTACGGATATTAATTCCTAACAAAGATGGTTGAATATTTTTACCCAATAAAGTATTCAGCAAATATTGCACTATTTTGAAGCACATTATGAGAAGTTCTCCTTTTATATCCTTAGCCAGCTCTAAGTGAGAGAAGAGCCTTCAATGTATTTGGTTGACAAATAATGAAGCTACAAGAGTTTGAAAATCCCGTACAGTGCATGTGCAGTCCACTGGCTCCAGACATACATCTACAATCTGGAGTTGTGCAGCCTGAAATAAACACAGCTGTGTTTATCTGAATGTGTGATCCCATGTACATGGTAGAAAGTTCAAATAAATGCACTCAGTGCGACGGTGCTGTAAATGCAGCGAGTGCATTTGTCAGATGTGTGATGATGCAATCTCTTAAATAAACAGACTGAGCTGTTTGTTTGACTCCTGAGCTACACAGACATAAAAATATATGCACATTAATTGAAGCCAATAAAACGAAATCCAAAACAGCTATAAGATCTTAATTGAACCTTAACTGAAAATTCACTTGTTGTTCTTATGCCCAGAATAAACAAGTTCTGTGTGTTGGTACTAAGCGTATGGTGTAAGTTTTAGACAATAATAGACAGTAATAGATAACCAACAGTTCTGATTTTAGTGGACCAATCCTTCTTTTTTTTCCTAAGATGGCCCATTGTCTAAGACCAACTCTAGAAATTATAGGACATCCCCATTTTGTTTTTTTTGTCAAAGAGATAGCTCTATTCTGCAGTTAAAATATCTTTATTTGGGATATGCGGTCTGTTCGGTATTCAACAGAACCAACAGTCTAGAGGAGAAGGTTTCTGATGAGCTGAAGGATATGTGAAGGAAAGAGGAAAACTGAATGAACGTAGATGCTATTGAAGCTGTTGTTTTACTCAGAGTTAACATTGGCTCAGCGTTTCACTATAAACTCATTCAGAACATCAAGTTACTGGAAAAAATCCTCCACTTGAGAAATATGCAAGAGTTACTGATGAGTCACAAGTTGGAAGTAGTGACACCACTACGCACTATTAAAAAGTCCTGCTTTTCAATACTGTCTGCCTGCTCTGCAACCCGAAATAACATCACTGCAGAAGTGTCGTAAAGCTTTTTCATTTGCCTTAAGCATATTCACTTGGAAAATGCGAGCTGTACAAATGGTCTCGAGAATGGTTACTGTAGAATTAGACCATCAAATTTCTTGACTTATGTGCTTTAAAATCTTGCCCAAAAGATGGCACTAACATTGTTTTTAGTAACATATATTGGATATAGATTTAATTCTTCCCCCCTGTAAAAGTATCTTCAAAATGGTCACAAATATACGTTGGAAGAACGTGTTTAATATGCACTACTATGCCAGCTAACAATTGCTATAAGGAAATTAAGCTTCCTTCACGTTAGGATCGTCAGACACTGCATACAGAAACTATTGCTGGACCAGCAGATGTATCTGTCAAAGTACAGAGACACTGAGCTATGAAACCTTTATCCCAACCAGGACTATTTAAATCTATGTAATATGCCATACAATATACCAGAACGGTATCATACATTTAAATCATGGACTATTAAATCTCTTGAAAAGTATGCTAAGAGTAGATCAACTTCATTGAACAATTCATATCTGATTTAAAATATTCAAAGAAGTATTAGACTGTTGAATTTTATTATCAGTAATTTATTTGAAGTTTTAAAATATTGAAATTACGTGCTGTATAAGGAATGGCAAATAGTTTGCACGTCTCCTCAACCAGTGGAAGCACCTATTTACAATACTTCCACAGTTTAAGTTAATATGGTTATTTTGAGCATACACAGAGACCATCTTTCTTCTTTTCACTAACCAGATCATGTCTACAGACTTGAAGAAGGTAGGCCCCAAAAGAGCTAAAAATTTGCCATCGATCGGGCAGGAACAGAGCATTTGACAAGCAGAGGACTGAAGTGGGGCTGCTATAATTTACAGCAGCACCGGGGAGAAAAATACTGTCTTTCTCCCATTGAAGGCAGCAGAAAAAAGATCTGCAAAGGGTCAGGCCCAGCTTTCAGTATTGTGAGCTTCTCCTGAACATCTGGTGATTTTTATTTTCATGTCATGCCCTTTCCATAATAGCATAACTCACACAGCTTCAAAAAAAAACTCAGGTACATGTTAAGATACTGTGGTAAAGCTGAACACTTAGATAAAACCAGAGCAAGCGACGCAAGAAGGTAATGAGACGAACGGGTCAGTGTGGTAGGTAGGATCAAATTATTGTCAAGCCTTTTGCCAGCGTGGTAATGAAGGACAGATTTGAGGGGCTGGGCAGAGAAAGTTTGAAGAGAGCGCTTGGGAACTGAATATAAAGGCAACAGATAAATGAAAGGAGAGGTAAAGAAGGGCAACGTCATGGTAGGTCTTGAAAGAGAAGTCGAACAGCTGATGCTCCGTGCAGTCAACACAAGGGATGTTATGGGATCCAGGAGAGCGCAGCTACGGGTTGAGGCTGTGTTAGAAAGCGGCAGGAGAAGAGGTAGATGGAGAGTGACGTGCTGGGATGGGAATGCCACCCGCGACGGAGAAGCCAAAGGGAGATGGAGCAAAGCGGGGAAAGGGGTCCGTGGTCTGGAGGCACAACAGAGAAATGGGGAAGCGGTGGCATGGAGATATGTCAGAAGTGAAGGAACAGCTGAGACTGGTGCTAGGATAACAGGGAGGGAGGCGAGGAGGACCTGTATGTACTGGGCTTCTCTTTGTGGCAGCCATGTAGCAGCTCTAATCCAGGGATGTGCACTTGCTCATATCGAACTTAGCCCCGAAATGAGGAAGAGAGGGAGCGTGAATTACGCTGATGTGATGTATATACAGCTTTTCACTCTAAAACGATGGGCCACAAATGAGGAGGGTGAGGAATTGCAGGAGCTGCCCCAAAGTACATTTAATACTTAACACCACTTCCTTACGAGGTTGAAGAAATTTATGTCCCCAGCCTGCTGCCCTTCTGCTGACAAACCCCTCCTCAAGTCCGTCTGTAAAGAAACGCAAGGAAAAGGAAGGTGAGCTTCTCGGAGAGGGAAGACCTAGCCACTCACTTTTACTTTCTCTTTTGGTTTCCCAGAGACAGAATCAGGTTTCCTTTTAGACTTGTATTTTTGTTGTTGTGTCTGGAGCAAGTCAACCTTTATACCCCCCTCCCCTCCCTCCTCCCCCTTAAACGTTACTTTTCTTCGTGGGAGGAATTAGTCAGGGAGAAAAGAGAAGTGAGGACCGATGACTCCACTGCAAAATAGTAGCGGAGGCATGACAACGAAATCGGGGAATTTACAAAAGTGAAAAATTAGATACAGCTCCTGAGGCTGCCAACCACAGGTGGGTTCTCTGCTATTAACATGAAACCCCTCAGTTAAGAGGAATCAGAAGAGCACGGCACCAATTATTGTAAGCTGCCATCACCACTCCCGTCGAGGCTCTGTTCAGTCCACGAGAAAAATCTCACACCGTGTTAAAAAGGGCCTGAAAACCCCCAAACCATGTGCTGGGAAACTCCCCACAACAATATTCCTGCCCGCAGATTTTTTTCGTGCTGCAACACAGCAGATCATCGAAACGCAACCAGTTGCTTTTGCCTCAAAGTCGAGGTGCTCGTCTGGTTACAAGCCCAGCAAGCCATGGTGCAGGAGCACACCTGGGGGAAAAAAAACCTCCTACAATAGGGTGCTGGACCATAACAGGACTCTGCTGCCCCTTCCACCTCCTCGCTTAATGAATTTTGCAAAAACCGAAGGGAACTGCCATCCTAACAACAGGAACTGGACAATTTGCGGTAGGTGCTACGCATGGTAGTGCTAGTAGCAGCAGGAGTGCCATGAATATGGAAGTGAGGAGCTAACAGGAGGAAGAGACATTTGGAGAGAAGTATCTTGCTCAGCTTCTCATAACAAAAACTAGTTTTAAAATCTTCAGCAGCGAAGCAAATGGGTAGGGTGTCACCGGTTCAGCTGAAAACTCACTTGCACCTTATGGTCACCATCTGTGGTGTGGAACGTTTTCAACCTTGACAAAGCAGATTTGTCCGAGGATATTTCCTCTCTTTGAAATAAGAGAATTAGCTGTGGTAAAACCGGAACCCGTGTTGGCACATCTACACTCAGGCGATCTCCGGGAAAAAAAAAAAAAAAAAAGTATATCATTGCAACAAGCGTCTGGTTGCCAACCTGTAAAAAATAACACCCCGCCACCCCCGGCCAGCTCCAGCTGTGTCAGTGGTGAGCAACACCAAAGGCCACTGTCTCTTCCTCCTCCTTTTCAAAATATGAAGGGCCTTTTTAAAAGCCCATGAGAAGAAAGGCATATGCAGCAGGTGGTCACATCTGTGCCCGTCTCCCTCCATCCTGAATAATTTGCTCCCGAGTGCTCCCGGCGAGGACGGAAAGTCCAGGCATGGAAGGAGGACGAGGGTGGGTGGAAGAGGACAAGGGCAGGCACTCCTGCTCGCATCTCGAGGAGGAACAGAAGAAGATCTTAAAGCCCAGAAGCTGTTTGACCTCTTTCTTGCTCTATCTCAGTGTAACCACTGCGGGAGAATTCCCGTAGCCTAGAGCCTAACTAGCTGACAAGCACAAAAGTCAACATGTGTTTCAGATATGTATGCGCGGCCACGCTCTCTATCACTGTTGAGATGGAAGAGACCACAGAAATATAAAACATAGATGGTTTCCTTTTGATTTGCCCTTCATTTGAGAATTCTCCATTGGCTGTAATTGCATTCATAATACCGCCGCATTTGTGTATTTTTCAAAGAACTGAGTGAATAATCCAAACGATGACTCCAGCTCTGGACAGAGCCTTTCATTTCAACTCATTTAACATTTTAATAATTCTTTAAGTATTGTAAGGTTCCCGTGTCAAGCTGGAGAGGAGCACCGCGGACCCGCGGCTCCTCTCTGCTTCTGCTAGGACTTTCCACTGCGACTTTGGGCAAACCATTTCACCACCCTGGGCTTCAGTCCCCTCAGCCTGCAAGATGGGGATCAATCGACTTCCTTATCACAGAATTACAGAATAGTCAAGGGTGGAAGAGACCTCTGGAGATCATCCAGTGCCACCCCCTGCCAGAGCAGGGTCACCTACGGCAGTTGCACAGGACGGCGTCAAGGTGGCTTTGGAATGGCTCCAGAGTCGGAGACTTATCTCAAAGGTATATTGAGAGGATGGATTTGTGCATCCAACTGCAGATCATGTTTTCAGGGACCAGAAAATACTTGCCTAAATGGATAGATCCAGCAGTGCATCTTGCTTCTACAGAGATAACGATGCTCTACTTTCCCTGGACACCACCCTGAATGTCACAGACATAGGGGAGTGGGACTAGATGATCTCCAGAGGTCCCTTCCAACCCTGACCATTCTGTGATTCTGTGATTTTTAAGTTTTGACTTTTGAGGAACTACATGGCCAATTACTACCATAGCTATACACAAAAAGTTTTTTTTTTTCTACCCAGCTTTAATCTGGTTTCTTTTTTCCTGGTTCTTGAACTTTACTTCTTCCCCCAAATTCTCCCATTCCTCCCCATAAAGAGGTGGAAACCCATCGAGCTACACTTCAGCAGAGATGAGTAGCATTGTTAGGCTAATTAGAATCCAATTAACATAGTCAAATTTAACCAGTTCTTCCAGTTCTGGTAGGCAATGTCACACGCTCCAGTGACACAGGAAGTACTGCGATGCGAATGAAGCATCGTTAGCTGGAGGCAACCAGTAGAGACACGGGGCGGCAATCGTCTGCCTGCAGAAACCACAAGAAAGGGCACAGCTCTCACCATCAAGAGCTTCATATGTAACTCTGGCCTTTAAAATGTGTGACAGTGACTCAGAATGAGGAACACAAGCAAATCTGCCGAAAAAGCAGTTTGTCACAATGTGGGATTCGTTTCTTCAACAGCTATAACCTCAGTTTCCTGACTCAGCAACTTTGATGCCTATAAATTAAAGAAATGAAGTGAAACGGCAACGTGTTTGCATGGGATGGAGGTAAAGTCCAAAAGGAAAAGCGCTTTGGCGGTCGGGAAATATATTGTAATGTGCCTGGATTCAAGCTTAGTGTCGCTAGTGAAGCTGGGAGAATGCTGGTCTGATCATTAAGCTTATCAAAGCCATAGTAAGATTCCAACATGGGTGAAGTATTGGCCCAATTGAAGTCGGGGCGATACTTCCAACCTCTCCCTAACCATTTCTAAAGTGCCCAGAGCCCAGCACTGGGGCTGAAAAGCAAAATCAAAATAGAACAGATAAATAATAAATTAAATAACATAAGTTAAAGCCTCCTGGAAATGAAAACTGATTAGCCAGATTTCACGGAGGGTTTCAATTAAGTCTGTTTCTCATTTTTGTTTATCTATATTTAATACTGATAAATAATGTTATTTCATTACAAGTCTCTGAAGGGTGTTTCTAGCCTTTCTTACAGGGATAGTCAGGCTTAAAAAAACCCATCACCTACAGTACAAGTAATAATCTGGGTTAGTAAAATGGAAAAAGCGTGCTTATTTTTCTCCACTAACGATGCTTGCATGTTTTCTTGCACTCTGTTTCTTCTGTGACTATGCAGACGCTAGAAAGGGAGCTCTACTGGCAGTTCCCATCTTCTCCCCGTGTTGAAAACCTGGAATATTGGCTACTGCTGAGCTTAAACGCTGTGCTTCATGATTCATTTATTCACCCTCAAAGATAAGAGAGGAAGGCCCAAGAGGACCAATTCAATAGCTTCCCATCTCACACAGCCCACGTGCCCCTGGGACCTGGGGATGGGGAAGGAGGAGTTTGGCCCTGCTGTGTAGTTTCCCTCAAGTGTTAGAGTCATAGAATCAAAGAAGCATAGAGTAGTTTGGGTTGGAAGGGACCATTAAAGGTCATCTAGTCCAACCCCCCTGCACTGAGCAGGGACAACTCCAACTAGATCATGTCGCTCAGAGCCCCATCCAACCTGACCTGGAATGTTTCCAGGGATGGGGCATCTCCCACCTCTCTGGGCAACCTGGGCCAGTGTCTCACCACCCTCAGCGTAAAAAATCTCTTCCTCATATCTAGTTTAAATTTTCCCTCTTTTAGTTTAAAGCCATTGCCCCTTGTCGTATCGCAACAGGCCCTGCTAAAATGTTTGTCTCTTTCTTTCCTGTAGCCCCTTTAGGTACTGGAAGGGGCTATAAGGTCTCCCCGGAGCCTTCTCTTCTCCAGGCTGAACAACCCCAACTGTCTCAGCCTGTCCTCCTAGCAGACGTGCTCCGGCCTTCTGGTTCTCTTGGTGGCCCTCCTCTGGACCCGCTTCAACAGGTCCATGTCCTTCTTATGTTGAGTGCCCCAGAGCTGAACACAGTACTCCAGGTGGGGTCTCCCCAGAGCGCAGCAGAGGGGCAGAATCCCCTCTCTTGCCCTGCTGGCCACACTTCTTGTGATGCAGCCTGGGATGCCGGTGGCTTTCTGGGCTGCCAGCGCACATTGCCGGCTCACGTTGAGCTTTTCATCCACCAGTATCCCCGAGTCCTTCTCAGCAGGGCTGCTCTCCATCCCTTCATCCCCCAGCCTGTACTGATACCAGGGATTGCCCCGACCCCCATCAAGCGTTACGTGTGCTTACACCCGACCCCATCAAATGCTTCTATTGACAGAGAGGATGCCAATATTAAAAAGCCACTTCTCATATAATTAGGAAACAGTGACCAGCCCTGGAAAGCCCTGACCCACCCCATGGTGACCCTGATCCCACCCATCCTTGCACAGCAAGCAGCAGAACTCCCCTGGTTTCAGCTGCTGGAGATCAACGCCACGTCCTGGAGGTGGGCAGGTGAGAAGCTCCCACACACACCTGTTCTTTAATTACAAAATTTATAAGGTGAGAAGGGGCAGCAAATTAATGGGAGTTTGTGTTCGATGAGGAGATGGAGCTTTACATGTGGGCAAGGGTTTCGGCTCCGCGCTCCTCCCACAGGTCATCCTCCTGCTCCCGGAGAGTAATTTGACAGCCACGTACTGTGCCTCC
This sequence comes from Vanellus vanellus, assembly GCF_965231255.1. Classification (NCBI taxonomy): domain Eukaryota; kingdom Metazoa; phylum Chordata; class Aves; order Charadriiformes; family Charadriidae; genus Vanellus; species Vanellus vanellus. The sequence goes on from NC_138910.1 coordinate 4,794,196, forward strand.
AGTAATGCAGAAAACAGCATTGCCTTTCCTAGAACTGCTTAACACTGTTTAATTGTGCTAATTTAACCCAGGTGGTCTCCACAGCAGCCTTTGCCTTAGGCCTGGAGAAAACCAGGGAGGAGAAAGTGGTGAGTTTTTCGGGTTTGTGCATGGGAAGAGGTCAGAAAACTTAGGTGGGACATGCAGAAACGGGGTGTAGCAATCACACGTGTCCTATCAGCTCCTGCAGTGCCAGGGGAAGGTCTCAGCGCAGGCAGCCTTGCAGGAAAGCACCCCATCCCCATGGTGCTACTCCAGGCGTACCATGGTGGGAGGACACGCCGGGTGCCGACGGAGCAGTTAAAAAGACCTGTGGAGGTTGGGGAGAGAGCGGAGATGTTTCTTCTGTGAAGATCATGTTCAGAGTCTGGGTAACAGTGTGTGTTTTACAGGCGATGCACTCAGTGGTGGCATCGAGGACCAGGATGCTGTAGGCTGTGGAAGCTTTTGTTTTCCTGCAGGATTTTGAAATGGAAAGAACTGGGATTGTCTTTAATTTCCGAAGAGTCCAGGTGACTCTCCGTTGTGTGACATAGCTGCGCTATAACCACCAGCACATCAGTGAGATGCTTTTTCCGCGCCGCCGTGCGTGCTAAAGCAGAGGGCTGCGAACCTTATGCCAGAGGTCTTTTATTTGAATAACCGTATGAGACGGAAGAGGGGTGGCCTCCAGGAGGGAGGCAGCACCGCCTGGAGAGGTGTGGTGGTGGCTGGTGCTGCCAGACCCGCTGCTGCATCCCTGCCTTATGAGCTGGAAATCGCGCTGCTGAACGAGGATGACCTCGTTACTCCAAACGGAGCCGCTTTTTCTGCCCCCAGATTTTATCCAATTGTCTCTTTGTTTGGCAACCTGAGCAGAGCGGTGTCTCCAGCTGGACTGCTGGATGTCTGAAAGACTAAGGCTGTCTGGGAGCAGATGGGAATGTTCCCGTATTTCTGTCTCCAGCTCGCAGGGACCCGCCTGAGACTCGCAGCGCTCAGCATGCTGAAGGCGGGTGCCCAAAAAATGCCATTGCAAATGCAGCTGGAAAGTCTTTTTTTTTTTTTTTTTTTTTTTTCATTCACTCTGCTTTCTCAGGCTGATTCTCAGCCTGACACCCAGGTCTGAATCTAGTGATGCGCAGAAAGGAGGGTGATGGGTGTCTGCTCCTTTCCGTGGAGCTCTCTCTGTCCTACTTCTCCAGCAAGTAGGACATCTGGGATTTATGGTCACCTTAGTCTCCAGCTTCCATCTCGCACCTTCAGCAAACTCCCCCCTCCAGCCCTCGGAGCACAGGCTGAGCTCCAAGTCAGGCTCTGTGCACTCTGCAACGCCACAAAAAAAACCCGATTCCTGCAACCAGGGAGGGAAAAAAGCAAAAGAAAGTGCATCTTCGTAGTTGAGCGCCGAGAGCGCTCGCCAGGACAGGAGAACCCTAAGCGGCGGTGATTCCTGCTGCCTTCAAAAGTAATATTTTCCCTGTTGCTAAAAATGTGTCTGTCTTGGGAGCGGTGAACTGAAATGTCCCGATTCCCACAGGACTGCATTCGCAGCCGTGCTCCCGTACGGTTTTTCTGTGCCATCACCGTTGCAGGCACCAGAAGCCGCGCCTGCACCATCCCCGCTCAAGTCCAGGATAGACAGAAAACTGACTAAAGAAAATTAAGCTCCACCTTGATGTCCCACTTTTCTCAGGCTATGTTTTTGCAACTTCGTAGCAGATGGTATGTCTTAGGTATATCACTTCGGAGATGCCAAGTGATGTACTATCTATCAGTGTTTTTATTTAATGAGGAGGGGAAATTTTGACTCCTACTTACACTTGGGAAGCTGCAACACGGAGACAGGTGCGATGCTATTTCATACTGCTGTATCATCTACGCAGAGCTCTTAATAGCTATTTTTAATCTGGACACGAAAGGAACTATTAATTAGGGAGACATATCCGGGTGCCTAATACAAATTGTAGAGACTATAATGGTGTATTACAGCATCTTAATTTTCTTCAGAGACTACAATTAGCAGTGGGTTGGTCTGCACTATGATGATTTTTTTTTTTCTTTTATCTGACAAAATAAAGGTTGCAAATATGGGGCAGCTGAGTCGTAACAGGAGTTGTATGGGATTCCAGCCCAAAGTGCTTTATGTGTGTGTCCGCTCAATACACTTAAAAAGAGCCATTTTATTTAAAAGCTGATGCCCTTAAGGTGAAAGGTGGAAGCTGCTGAAGGGTTCTGTGGCACTCGGTGACAGCTTTGCTGTGAACTGCAGTAGGACAAATATCAGCATTTAAGACTATATGGTATTGTAATGCAATGAAAGAGATGAAGCAAGGTACAACTCGGTGAGCAGGAAAGATATAAGTAACTGGGGTGTAGTTGTTTTTAAAATGTGAAGTAGGTGACAATATTGCACACAAAAATATTCTTCAGAAAAAATGCCACAGAATTTTGCCATTTACGTATAACCAAGTCATTGGTTTTACATCTCAGCTTTAATGTGGCACAACAGTTGCCGTTACCCGCACATCAGATCACAGGTGCCACATTTTTGGTGGGAATTCACTGTTGAAAAATGTAATCCAACCTTCCTTCTTTCTGGGATCACAAAGGTGGATGATTACATTGGCGCACTCTATTTTCCTTTTCACAATGAAAGCCTTTTTTTTTTTTTTTGAGAATTTAAACTTGTACTATTACACAGAAAAATATTTATTAGTGAAACAAATTTCTTCTGTATAGGGATTTGATTATCAAGTCACCTGAAATCCATAAGGGCTAATTGAAGATGAAATACTACTTTCTTAGGTGTTCCTCTGCCACATCTGAATAAAAAGGTAGGAATTCTTCCCCCCAGAGGAACCTGGATGAGGTTCATCCATGTCCTTCGAAGGAAGTTGATGCCGATACTGACCTTACTGGGCCTCTAAAAACAGCAAACTCTTTGCAGGGGGTACTTGTCATCGGAAAAATGTAGCAGAAAGAGCAGAAGATGTAAATAAAATAAAAAGGACCAACGGGAAAATGCTGAAACATCGTAACCAGTTGAAAGTGCTATGTGAAGAGATCATGCAGCTGATGACCTTAAAAAAAGCCACCCAGCATGCAAGCAAATCAGACCGCTGCCATCCCTGAAGATACCTTGCGTTTCCTCTCCACAAAGCAGAGGTATGAGCCACTTGGAAGTAAACCAAAAGCATCAGCATCTCTTCTGCCGACGTGGGTGGGAAACTCCCTTCTGCCGCGCAAGTCCTCGCACCAGGGCTGTTGCAATCGTGTCCTCGTGAGAAAGAAGAAGAAGAGAAGCGGTTGGCTCCACCTGGCCTCCTCGCAGCCCGCTGGGTGCTGCGGTGCCGATGGCCAAGGGGATGCCCAAGCCTTTGGTGCACACATGGGGAAGGCTGTGGTGGGTGGTTGGGCTCATCAACGCTTGGGTCAGGACTTCAGCCCCTGTTGCCTTTCAACGTCCTCACCAGCTCAACTATTGTACAAATGGGTTTATTTAAATCTAGGAAGTGTCCAAAATAGATTGTTCATAACTTGCTTCCTTACATTTCTAAATGCATGTAAGAAAGCTGATGAATGAAGGAGGAAACGGGATCTATCTGAGGCTATGCCCCCCGTTTCCCTTTCCTTTAAAGAAAAAATACAGAAAAATCAGCAAATGTGTTGACGTGATGGACACTTTTTCATAAAAGACACAGCCTGACCAGCCCACAACCCACTGGACCACTGGGAAAGCCCATCGCTCTGCCGTCGCCTTGGCTCCATGCGGGATGGAGCTGGGGGAGGGACAGCAGCAACCCCGGCAGCCTGCAGAGCCACGTTTTCTTCTTGGAACCATGGAAAGGTGATTATGGATAAGCTGGCGGATTGTGGCCGGAACCAGAAGATCTCAGGGACACTTAAAGAGCTTTAACTAGCTGAACGTCATCGGTTGTCTGCAGCCCAGTGCCGGGGTGGGGAACTAGTCCCCCATACTTTCACGAATGCTGGCAAAGAGAGAGAGCTTAGACTCGGTGAATATTAGAGACTTGCTATTGTGTTTTAAATTAATTCTTCGACCTATACCTTCATCTGCCACGGTACGAATGAACACTACAGGCTGAACATTAGATATTTATGTTCATTTAACAATCTGTAATAAGCTATCAGGGCTGATTTTGACATGTACATTGAAGTTATTGCTTTTTTATCAATATCACGGTACATTTGTCAGCAGCGAATGATAATTGTATTGCTATGTATATAACCGATCTTGTAGTGTGACATTCTCTACACTGTGCACAAATTGAATACATTTCATCTTAAATACAAGCCTATTAATTACAATCAGAGAGAAATAGAGAATTTTAAACTGACAACTATGGAACATCTCTGGGCAGCCTCTTCTCCAGTATCTTCTCCTCCGGTAAATAACTCGGAGTCTTACACGTTACTACTCATCTATATATTTATTTGACATAGGATGCCAGAGGAAATGCAAGGTCAGAGGTCTGAAATCAAGGGCACAAGAGGTAGGACAAAAAGGGCCGCCAAAGCTGCTGTAAAAGCACGAGAGCGTATTTCTGCATTACAGCAGGCGTCAAGCAGCATCTGCTGTAGTTATGGCAGCAAGAGTAGCTTTCGTTCCGTTCCTTGCTTTTCACACACCAGTAACTTAGACAAATGCACTGCATATGTGGACACAGGTAGTCATCTGCACTTTTCAGAAGTGTCCAGCCAACTCTGAGTTTTAATTACTTCTAACTTCTATATTCATTTCCTTCCAACCTGGCTGCTGCTTTCTTTACAGCCAACGGTGAACTAAGCACGAGGCCAGGTTTCAAGAAAAAGTAAGTTTAAAGCGAGAAATCCTTTTAAAATGGCAAATCTTAGCTCGCACATGCTGGAATATACAGGATTTTCTGCACAAGGTAGAGAAGACTTAAATAAGCCGGTAACGGCACTGAATATCTGGGAAGGATTTCTCTGCCACAGTTTAATGGAGATCATAGGAGAGAGAATGAGTCAGACCGTACTTGAAAGCTAATTGCCCATTATCCTGGTGTGATGATGGTTAACATGAAGATTTTCTGCAGTTCGGTTTACAGAAGCAGTGAAATGTGGTTATTTTTATCAACTGACCAAAGTGTAATAAAACTGTAGTAAAAATGCACTGGGAGTAGCTGCCACCATCAACGTTTGCCTCTCCTGGTAGACATTAAAGAAAAGAAAAAGGACCTGTACCTTATGCCAAGGTAAAAGCCATCGCTCAGGAGTATTCTATGCCATAGAAAATCTCTTTGCCTTAAAATAAGGCAAAATGAACTCTGGTAAGAAGGAGGCCAAGCAGTATAGGATGAGAGGGCAGGTACTAGGATGGGGAAGGTCTTGTAATCAGCTAAGCGCCCAGATTTCTTATTACAGTTAAAAGTAAAGATGCAATATCAGTATTAAGACCAGAGATAGGGCAGAATACAGTAGGGAAGTAATTGCCAGTCGTCCTACCAAACTTATCGGGATTTTCTCGTAGCAACAGAAGATGGACCTGCATGAATATGTTCCTGAAACGGCAGTAATTTTGACCGCAAGCAGTAAGGCAGTGCACAGGTCAAAAAGGGATGGGGAGAGCGGGACCAGCGTGCAGAGAGGATCTTCCTCCGCTGGATGTAACCCAAACACGACCCTGTGAACGCAGGTATTTCTTTTCTATTTGTGTAAATGTCTTACCGTGGTATTTTCCATAACAAACGTTATTTTCCTTTCCCCTTAACGGTTTTCCTCAATTTAGACGGCAACTCATGTTTCGCAAAATGTCCTTCTTGCCGCAGAAGGGCGCGAAGGGAAAACGGTTGGCTTTTTCTCAGCTTTGAGTATCCAGATCAGGGGATGTTTATTAATTTCAGAAGCACCTCTTGCTATCAGAATCCGCCCACCTCTGCTTCCAACAGCACCTGTCGGAACGGTTACATGAAATTAGCCCAAACTCTCGCAGTCAGCGTGTTGTTGATTCCTACAGCAGCAAGTTTTCCATTTACTAATAACAATACCACCAGACAGCAGTTGGACTAGTTAGCTCAAGAGAAGCGGATTTTTCTGCCTTTTCATTCCCATGCACAGATGGAGACAAGAAAAGTCCCAGTTTAGCTTTTCAACATGACTGTGCAGCTAAAGTTGCTTTTCAACTTAAACTGACTGTATCCCCTCTACATATTCCACAAATTGATGCGACCATGCTTCCCCATTACTCGGTAATCTATTCTGCGCTAATAATGTCATCATTTACAAAACACTTTCTAGTTTATCATGCAAAAATAAAAAAAAATAAATCAAAAGATGTGCATAATCTAGGAAAGATCTTGTTCGCTAACAACTCCACAAACAGCCACGTGTGATTTTTTTCCAGAAATGACTCAGAAGATCACCCGCTGATCCCCTGGCTGGTACAAAGCAGCTGCCATTAGGTAAAACTCGTAGCCAGGAGCTCCAAAAGTGCACAATGTTGAAAACCATCGCGGGCTTTGCTTTGAAACCTTTCTTTCCCTCACACCTGCTAGGCTGGCACAGCTGAATTTTCCCATTCTTGTCAAATCTTTCCAGTTTAAGATGAGTAATAGTGCCAGGTTTCTGAAGAAATCTACCACTTAATGTCGTATTCTCCAGCAAAGATCCTCTTAAACGCTTTTATTTGCAAAAGTTACTGTGACAGCTGTTTGGCTGAATATATTTTCAAAATGGGTATTTATGTTCTTCCACAGCTATTTGAATTCTTTTATTCATGTGCTGTATCTACAATATGATTTTTTCTTACCAAATTCGGAATGTGATTTGTTATTTAATTTATCAGGACCATTCTGTTTAATTGCTGCAATTCACCTCATCTGCTGTAGGGTATCTACATTGTCCACCTTCAATCTTTAATTGACCGCAGTTTTATTTGCTGAACTTTTTTCATCTAACGGAGTCACAGAACGGTTTGGGTCGGAAGGGACCTTAAAGATCATCTCGTTCCAACCCCCTGCCATGGGCAGGGACACCTCCCACTAGACCAGGTTGCTCAAAGTCCCATCCAACCTGGCCTTGAACACTGCTCTTAATTGATTGTGCTGTGACAGCTCCTTTTGAAACACCAAGCAAAAAAGACAAAGTGTTTTCATAGATTTCGAGGCCATCGTGGTTCTCCAGCCCAGCATCCCGTGTGAGGCAGATCCCAGACATTTCCACAGTCTGCCTCAATTTTGACTATTGAGTCTGCAGCTCAGTCACTTGCGGTTGAGCTAGAACATATCTTCTAGGAAGTTTTCCAATTTCAGAGACTCCAAGTGACAAAAATTATCCCACATCCCATGTGCAGTACCCAAATGTGAAATTGTTCTAGCAGCTAAATTATGTGCAATGTTAAAAATTTACACCTCATTTCTGACATAACTTTTTCAGCTTCGGTTTACAGACAGACGACCATTTTATGCCCATATCTATCTTGCGATTAAAAGGACTTCCAGAATTGTTTATCGTCTCTGATTTATTTAATGGGCTCAAATGTAGACTGAAGTAAGTGGCATAGAACTGCAAAGGGATTTTTTTAAAGATAATTTGAGTGCTCACCGTGCAGTTATGAAGGCAGTTAGTGAACATACAGCTGGGTCATTTTTACATATATATGGGTTACATATTTTTATATATATATATGCCACAGGTATGGAGAAGGGACTAGACGCCCAAGTGGGAATTCCTGTAGGAAATGTCCCATACCAACACAGCCAGTCCAGGGCATGAGTAAACTAATTCTGCTTCCTTCTTCTTCTTCATCTTCTTGTGGTCATCTTGGAAATCATTCTCAGGTCTCAGATGGGTACAGTGAATACATTGGGTGTCTCCTGTAAGCCCAGAAGGAAGAGCAGAATAGCAGAACTACAGGCTGCGATGGGACAGGCATTGAGGGAAATTACCAAACACCTCATGAAAAGCCTTTCTTTTTTTTTTTTTTTTTTTTAATTTTCCTTAGTAGCTTGGCAACATGTAATTCTCTAGTCTCCCGAACCCTGTCATCTAAATTATGTTAGGATTCAAACAGCTAGCAGACTGTAAACAGGAGAGATTAGTCATCCTTGGATCCCCAGCAATACCATTTTGGAGAGAGGGAGAGTGGCTCCTGCGCGACCCCGCACTGTTTACGTTGGGGTAGCAGCAGGGAAGAAGATGGGAAAGTCAGACATGAGTGGCACTTTAGAAAAAAATTGAAAACATTTGTCAACACTGCGACCTACTACGTAATAGTTCATGAGTGGTGCTCAGCGCTGTCTCACAGATGCCCTTCAGTAGGATGAACTGGAGCATCACGGTCTATTTAGCGGGAGACAGTCTGTTGCTCTATTTGAGCTGGATTCCCACTTCACCATGGTGACCAAGAGAGCTATATCTGATCTGCTATTCTGGCAAGGGCCTCCATCGTTTTTCCGTCTTCTCATCGCAAGCCTCCTCATCAGAGTTTTCCAAGAAACCTCAATCACTATACCTGACAGAGCCGGACATCTTTCCAGCAAATGAACACAAGGACCCAATGCCATCTTTGGGAAAATACAATCTTCCCTTCTGGAAGGTTTCCAAAGGGCAGGTGACCCCAGCAAACCCCCTCGAGGACAGATAGATGACCAGTAGCTGACCCAAGGTTGTGTTTTCAATTTGGGTATATTAACAGTAAAATAGAGTACGGTAGCAGGATGGGTAAAGGTGTGGCCTCCCAGTGCTTAAAGGGGGGGCTTATAAGAAAGATGGGGACAAACTTTTAGCAGGGCCTGTTGCCATAGGACAAGGGGGAATGGCTTTAAACTAAAAGAAGGAAGATTCAGACTAGATATAAGGAAGAAATTTTTTACGCTGAGGGTGGTGAAACCCTGGCCCAGGTTGCCCAGAGAGGTGGGAGATGCCCCATCCCTGGAAACATTCCAGGTCAGGTTGGATGGGGCTCTGAGCGACATGATCTAGTTGGAGTTGTCCCTGCTCAGTGCAGGGGGGTTGGACTAGATGACCTTTAATGGTCCCTTCCAACCCAAACTGTTCTATGATTCTATGGTGTCATTTCATTATGCATTTGAGCACCGACTTTACAAACAGATACCACATCATTTCGAAGTCACCAGCTCCAACACTGTGAGGGAAAGTTGGAGTGAAGTTACCTTTAGCTAAGACAACCCGGCCTTGGAGGTGCCGTGAGAGTCATCCAGGCCCTGTGCTATTGTTCCCGCTGCTGTGTTTTGTCTGGGCAGCCCAAACTCTTATAAACAGGAAACCAGAGACTTCAGATGATTTCTCCGCTTGAACACAGATTGGTAGAAGTATTTGAGATTGCCACCCTTCTTACAAACAAAACTCATGCCTATGAATATTCAAAGGTAATTATACCATCGTGTATACTATACTTACGTATAGTGTGTGTTTAGGCTACGGGTCTTGCTCCGGGAGCTACAATCTACTCTTCAGTCCTTAAGCTGCTAGCAGTTACGTTTTTTTTTTTCCTGAAACTCTTCTCCCATAAACACCAAATAAAACTATAGTTTGTGCAATAATCCCAGAGATATCGGGTGACCCAGACTGGATTTGTTTGCATGAGACATCTTTACGGCACTCTGGGGAAAAAACAGAGTTTCAAAACCAGAACATCTATCCTCAAACAAATCTGCTGAACTGCGGAGCCTTACTTCCTGACTTCCAGGTATTTCTTTTGGACTAGATACAGCAACACTTGTACATCATTCTGAGTCACTCCTTGTGCATATGTGCACATCACATCCATTTTCTCCTGCGCTGACAGGACATTGCCAAACGATTTAGTTTAGATAGAGCCGGCTCTTCGGCATAATTTTTCACACACACATTTTAGCGCACTGAAAGCTGAATTCTGATTTACAACCTTTTTGGAATTTGTTTTTCACCGGGGTTTACGCCAAAGATGTTTTATTCATCTAAAACAAATGCCTGACATTTGTTTCATTAAGATATTAAACTTGCACTCTGTTGGCTCCCACCGAAGACACCAGCCATGTACAGGATTGCCACGCCAGGCTCTGGCGCGGGTACGGCGAAGGGACTTGGAAAACGGCATGTGAGCTCATCTTTTGCAGCTCTGGCTAGGCAAGCTCTGTTCAGAGCCCTGATTCAGTGGCAATTAAATAAACCAGAAAAGCACCCAACCCCACCCTTTGCAGCTGGAGCTTTGTCTGAATGTGATAAGAGATCATTAATTTTCAATTTGACCTCAGCCTATAATGTTCAAGTGGCCTCTTTGTTCTCATAGTGATGTTACAAGCAAGGTCTCAGTCAAGGGAACTGGAAAGGAAATATTAAAATAGTCCTAAAAACCTCTTTAGTCTTGTGATCTCGCTCCTCCTAACTTAACTGCGCACACCTTATCCATCGGACCATCACGGCTCCACGACATGGATTTCCTCTTGGTTACTGCTTCTTTCCCAGAACAAACAACACTGGTCAACCAAGGTGACCAGTTTTGCCATGGTAATAATGAATCCTGAAACACCGCAGCAAAAACATGTTGTGAACAAACCAGCGGAGCAAAGTTTATTTATATCAAATGTCTGCGTGTAACATTTGTAACAATTTACAGGCAGAATAAAAGCTGAAATTCACTGATTAAAGTGTTCACTGTGAATAGCTCATACAGCTCTGAATTCAAAGACGTAGTTGAAGAAATTGTTATTACAATCCACTGCAAAAAGAGCTATTGTGAACCTATGGGCACATCAACAGCTGTCTATGGAAAATTATTATTATTATAGAATAGAAAATGTCCTATTTTTAACAGATAATCCCGGAATCTGGGTTGAATTAGAATGAAGGAGAGCCCATCTTTCACATCCTTTTTCATTCAGGCATTTGGCAAGCCGAGACTTTACAGAATGTAATTTAGGATGTTTAAATTGCTGTTTGTTACTGATGGTTTCTCATTGTAACACCTCGAACGCTTCAGCAGAGGACCTAGGGCTTGGGTCCTTCTGTAAAGACACAACTATGTACTACGTTCTTAGGTGCTTTAGGCTGCTCACTTTGGGTTCACAGGGCTGGAGGCAAAGGGTGTTTTAGGGTTATTTTAATGTGTTTTTTCTGCTTTTAAGCAAATCCAGTTTTCCATTGACTAATTCATGCTTTGTACCGAATCAAAACATTTAAATCTTAAGATTTCTCTCCTTCTGACAGAATTAAGAGGACTGGATGGCGCCAGAATTGGGATCAGCACTTGTTAGAGACTTCATTTTCTCTTCTTCTCTGGGGATGCTCTAGAGGAAGAAATCCTGTGGGGGGGATTGTCCCATCAAATATGAGGAAAAGGGATATGTAATACCTTCATCATATCTTCAAAAACCTTGATGAGAGCCCAAGAGCTGCTCAGAAGCCTGTGGAGCTGCATGTGTCTGCGGCAGGCGAAGGACACCCTCTGCTCCGCCAGAAACTTGCTGCAGCTCAACCTGCATCTCAGCCCATCAGAAAGAAATCAAGAAAGAGAGTGGAGAGAAAAAAAATTATTTCACCATGGACTGCTGATGCCCTGCCCATTGCGGAGCAGAAGAAGACCCCGTTTGTTCTGGTTCCACTTCTCAGGGCACCTTCAGAAGGTGCATGAGCTTCCAAAATGTCTTTCTGCATAAGAGAAAAGAAAGAGTGGTTGTAATAGAAGCACAAAGAGGGGTCCCCATGCGCAAAGTTAAGCCTCCCAACTTCACGAGATGTAAATTTATATTACCCTCTGTAGCCCCACATTTCTATCGCATGTTGGGGAGGGATATGGGGACACACAGAGTCAGTCAGGTCAGGAAAGGCCTTGGACATTAAGGAAAGAAAAACCTGAAAAGCAGTGGTGTAATGACTGCTTACCAAAATATGAAAATAATGAGATTTCTGTTAACTAGCAAATTATAGGACTTTAATTTTTTCTTTCATGAATACGCAGACTTTGAGTTTTTTACGCCAAGTAACTGACCTCAAGGAATATTTTCCCTATAGACCTGAACTGTCTTATGCAAGTTTAAGGGTATTGGAAAGGGAGGGGTGATGGCTAAACCATCTATAAGATGGTTGGTGACTTCCTATCAGAGTCAAGCACAGAATCTAATGAAAAAAAGTTTGGTTTTTTTGATGGTGTCTATTAGACTTGTAGGTAAATGCAGCCTTTGTGGAAAAAAACAAAATTGAGTGTGGCTTTGACTAAAATTCAGCTTCCTGAAGATATATGTTCATACAATCAGGGAAAACAAGCCATATTATCTAGGTTCCACCACATTATGTGACCTACGTGAACAGCTCAGGCAAACGAAGCAGAAACTAAGACCTGATAACACTTTATAAATACCCAAATGGGGAAACAAAAAATACTGTAGAATACTTTCGCAGACAAATCATGAACTTGAGCAAATTTTCTGCTGGTTGGTGGGCAATGCTGAAACTTGAACCCAGCACCGATTTCAAGTATTTTTGCACTTCTCAGCTCTCGTATTAATCTGTGGCAGAGTGTCAGCGATCTGGTCCCTCTGTGCTGGAGTGATTATCGCTGAGCTGATGGATGTAACTGCAAATATTGTGAAGAGTTCTTCCAGATCTGCACTTTGTATTGCAGCTGTTAATATTTTTTTTTTTATTGCTTTGTTTTCTTATCCAAATTTTAGATAATGACATATAGATAGAATGACATATTAATTAACCAAATTCAGAATTGGTTAATTCAACAACTGGCAGGCTTATATTTATCATTGTTCAGTAATACTACCCAAATGTCAGCTCTCAGTTTGAAAAATTCCTCTGAACTAGTAAACCAGAGAATAATAAAGATACTATAATTTTCTTTCACTAAAATAAACAGAATATTTTCTTAGTTAATTGTTTACATGTCTTACTCCTTTCACTTCTCTCCTTTCATCCTTATTTTTCTTGTTTTCCTTTATTCACATTTCATCTCTTGAACTCCTTATCTCTCTAATCCCTTATCCTTTATGTTCTTGTTTTATCTCTCATTCCACCATTTTATTCCCTGTTTCCTAAGCCTATCTCCCTTCCCATGCTAGGCTCCCCAGGCTTTAAATGCCCTCTGAACCCTTTTTCCCTTTCCCCCAGTTCTCTACCTTTCTCTTCTCTTTCATTTTTCCTTACAGCAATCTCTGCAGAACAATACTAGAAGTCGAGCTGGCAAGCTGACAAAAAAGAACAGTTGGAAAGAAAAGTTTACTCAAAGACAGGCACATTTCTTTTTTTTTTTAAAAAAAAAAAAAAAGAGAAGAAATATCTATAGGAAGGTGTTGCCAAATCATCTGCTTTTTCAGATGTGAAACTTTTAGCAAGGCTCTCTGCAGCGCTGATGTGAGGGAAGGAGCAGGAAACACTATCAGGTTGCCAGATGACTTGAGGACGGTGAGGTGGGATTCTTAAGTGCACGTGATAGCAGTAATTCAGGATATTATTCCTCATGTAAAAATAGCTATGCAAAATTAACACAAAGGCTTTGGTATAAAAAGATAAAAGCCAGGAAACTCAGAGGCTGTGCAGCTCTTTTTATCTCGTTTGATTTTGGTTAGGGGATTGCAGGGAAACGGCAGAAGAGATAGAGTGTTTACATTAAGGCATCTGGTCCAAGGTGTAGTAACGAGAAAAGGTTATTGTATTCCTGCTTGTCACATGGGTGGGAAGAGGACCTGAGAGTAAAGGAGATGATCTTAGCCTGGGGACACACGGACAGAGATGGGAAACGTGAAAGGCAAACCTGGAGCGAGTCATGCAGCGGCAGTCACCTACGAATGAGCAGGCTGGATGTTGGATGGCGGGTCTATGAACAAGAGAAAATTTCAACTGTGATTTGCACAGGAGCACGTTTGTTACTGGAGGGTAGAGTAAACCACTTCAAGCCTTGCATTACATGGTCTCAGCTTTTTAAACTCTTAAGGAAACTTTCTTTCCCTGTTCAACTGACTGAAGTCAGAGCAGCTTCGGTTGGCAAGTATCTATTAGATTGCATTGATTTATACTGGATTTGAATTTCGCTCCTGGAAATAAAACGGTGATGTGAAGAGAGCTGTAGAAGGGATTTCTATTCCCATCCCCACTATCTGAGACGATGACCCTGAGCCTTGACTTGCATTCCTAATAGGATAGACCTTCTTTTGTAAGAATTCTTTAGCACCTGTAGGTTACGCGTTCAATTAGTATCTATATCCTGAACCGAGCCGAGTTGCACAAGCTTTGAAAAAAGTAACAACCAAATGGCTAATTAGGTCAAATTTGGGGCGTATCAAACTTGACAGTGTCTGGCTTACATCACCGTGGATTTACATAATGGAACTTAACGGCACTGAAGTCTGTTGTGTCAAATCTGATGACTCTATGGAAGGCTTTTTCCATAATTTTCTTTAAAACATAAAATAGTCACACAGAAGAATATCTTCTCAATAAGTTTTCTGTCCGCCCTGTATAGCGCAGGGCCTATCACCGCCCATTACCTGCGCTACTAACACAGTAGTATTTCCATCAGTTATCTTATTTTTCAGAACTCAGTATTCAACGTCAGCAACCAATTGTTTAACAAATTTCCTTTTTAAAACCAAAGCTATTTTTCAGCTAAACCAGAACTGTTTTTTCAACTGCAAAAGCCTGGGAGAGAAGGCAAAAACCATGAGGACTCAAGGTAAATGCCTCTGTCTTTTCTAGAAATACTACCTATCAGTGAGCAATTAAAAAAAAAAAAAAGACAAAACAAACTCAAACCCAAACAAATCAACAAAATCTTAAGTTAATAAAGTTTTATATTCTTACTGTGCTTCCTCTGTCTTCTAGCAGCCCATCCTGTACATCAAAGGTCACAAAGAACACAATGAGTCACTATCAAAACCCAAAGAATGCTTCGTGAACAATTACTATACATAAATTGCTGCCTGGTATTTTGTTTCTGTGCCAACTCACAGTAATACAGCCCATTTCCTCTCCATTTTTTTTCCCCTGCAGCTTTTGTCCATAATAGCAAACAGCTTTGTTAATCTGCTCACGGAGCTTGAATTTTGTTTTTTTGGGGGTGTACTTATACCTTTGCCTTTTTTGAGTAGTGGGCAGCAGTGGTACGAATTCTTTTGCTACAGCTCTTTAGGCTCAATTTCTTTGGTGTCAGAGTCCACAACAACTCTATAACGCTGCCAGGCTTTGTAGCCAAAAACATCATTAGGAATACTGAAAGGGCCCCCTCTGAAACCCAGAGTCAAAGTGCCCCCCAGAGAGAAATCAGCCGTACATTAGCTCACGCCTAGCAGAGCAACTCGGTGCTGTGCAGCTGGGAAACCTGTGCGGATCCCTCAATACGTGCCATTGCTGGGAGGACCGGCCTCAGGATCCATTCGCCCAGTTCAGAGGCAAACACGGTACCTTACACACCGTTAATACCATCCACGTGGGATGAAATAGGCCTTCTGTTCAGAGTCGAAAGTATCTTACAATCGTCAACCGTGGCATAGCATTTCATACTGCAATCCCCCGTTTTCCCACTTTTTGGCAGTACCTTGTGGCAGTGACTCCTGCCGCAAGCCCCTGAAAGAGAAGGAGAGATGTTCATTTGCTTGTGTAGTTTAATATCTAAGAAATTAAAACAAATCTTTAATAATTTTGCTGAAAAAATATTGTGAAGACAAATAAAGAATTGTTTTTCAGAAGGTAAGATCTGTGTCTGTGCACGCATGTGCGCGTACAACTAAGCAACCAACGCAAACCTAGATTTGTATTGTCACTGTGTTATCACCTACGCATTCAAATTCTGCACACTGGCCAGATTCTAAGCAGACTGCTGGTTAATATTTATTGTCTTTAACGAGCAATAATATGGACTAGAAAGTTGTGATGACAAGTAGCAACAACTGGCACTCTCTCAACAATTCCACAATAAGAAAAGAGGGAAGTAAGATAGTATCAGTCAGCTTCCTTCTGAAGAGGTTTGGTTAAATCAGAATTCTTCGTTTCAGAAAATTACAAAGCAAAAGTACTTCAGACTACTATTCTACCTAGCACGGGAGGAAGATAGTAGATATTTTTAATGTTCCTAAAATAATCACATCCTATTGTACCCAACTCTAGTAAAAGGTGTATAGAATTAAAACATGGCTTTTTTTTTTTTTTTGCCTCCTGTATTGTGAGAACCGTTCAAATATTCTTGCCTTCAGTTCATGATAACAGAGGTAATCAAACGTGTTTGAAGGACGTACGCTATGGCTCATCTGGTCATACGCTGAAACACAGGACTCGCCGTCAGGTCCAGGGCGTTGATTCGTCTTTGGTTAACATTCACATCAACCACTGACACGAAGGGGACCCTGAGAAAGGATAGTAGCTGCCTTTATAATACAATTCACAAGTTTGGAGCCTAAATTTTGATTCTTTACGCTATTAATAACCTTATGTGTAAACTTGGCATACATTTACCTGTGCGGTTCCCAGTTTTCAATCTGTAAAAAGGAGAGGGTGGCGCTTACATATCTTTGGGGATTAAGATTTAATCCTGGAGGGGCTCCAGGCCGGCGGTGTTTTATACTCATAAAAAGCACAACTACAGCAATTGTGAATAGGCATAAATACTGACAGGTCCTCGCAAGATCGGGATGTATTTTTTAAATGCTATTCTGGAGGAATAACATTATCACATAAATCTTATACAAAATTAATTATTAATATAAATGAAGTGTATTTAGCATCCTTGAGTGAAAGCTGCTATAGAGGGCTAATTCATAAATCTTTTGAGAGCCAAATTTCAACAATGCATTTGTAGTTTTTGTACACTCTTGGTTGATTAATTCTGCAAACTTGCATATACACATTTAATCTCCACTTTGCATATGCTTATACCTATCTGCAAATTACAAGTTGCATAAGCGCTGTTGAATTTGCATACATCCAAACAGAAGACTCACTCCTGCAGAAGGACTTTTAGAAATGTGACCTCTTCTAAGTTTTACCAGTAAAATACAGAAAACTCGCTGTCATTTCTGATGTAGGGCAAAAACGGTGATGAAAGTGCTTGCTTGTCATTGAGAAAACAATACATTCTTCGCTACTTCCGTGCAAAGAAAATATTTCTGCTTTTTTTTTTTTTTTTCCCATTTTCCTTTTTCTCTCACACTAACTGAATGTGGGTGGGAAACAGTAGAAACAGAAAGGGTCATGTTTGCTCCTCAAAATTTGAAGACGGTGTTTTTTTCCCTTGCCACAGATGCTCCGTGCTCATCAGTTGCCGTGTACTTCTGAGAGAGAAAAGAGAGAGAGAAATTGCCAATAACATTGGTAACCTTAAGTGTAGGCATGCATAAAAATTTGCTGAAAATTGGGTTGTGGTACATGTTCTTATTTTAGATTTGCCCTTGTTAACGTCTTTTTAATAAACAGGTGCATACACTTCCCCAAGCTGTCACTGTTGTTTACCCAGTCTGCACACTTTATAAATCTACTAATGGAATAGACCCAATCATCTTAAGGATCTGTGCTTTAATAAGTTAGAGTCTCAAAGTTTTCAGGGAAATACTTTCTGGTAATATAGTTCTGCTGGATACAAGCTTCACAAGGTTTGCTTTTAAAGACAAAACAAATGTAATATCATTTCACTTCTAAGTTCAGCACAATGCAATACAGAGTTTCATACACACTTGACATTAAGATCAGCAACAAAGTGGGATGGATAGAGTGAAAGGGAAATGAAAAGGTGTTAGAAAGGTGGAAAAGGCTTTTCTAGTGGTTTGAAACCAAGAGGATGCTCCCCATTGAGCACCTGGATCACTGCGGTGTAGACTCAGGCTTACTTTCACTAGCTCACCATCAGCCCCTCCCTGGAAGTTTCACTCCTTTCTCCACCTCTTGACCCATGGCAGAAGAGCCGGTCATGAGACGGGGAGACACTATGTTTGATTCCTACCAAGCGGCGAAAGATTTTCAATCAAAATCTCCCATTTCCTTGGCAAGTGCTTGACCCATTAGACCGCAATGCAAACTGTAGTCTCGTTCACTCAGAGAAGGAGCAGCTACAAAAAGTGTCTTTGGAAAAGGATTTTACATGGTGAAATGTCGAAGAGATGGAGGAGCTTCCTCTCCGTGCTGCAGTCTATCATTGCGACTGCAGTCTCACAGGTAATTTAAAGAGTCACACAGTATCACAGTATCACAGTATGCTAGGGATTGGAAGGGACCTCAAAAGATCATCTAGTCCAATCCCCCTGTCGGAGCAGGAACACCTAGATGAGGTTGCACAGGAAGGCGTCCAGGCGAGTTTTGAATGTCTCCAGAGAAGGAGACTCCACAACCTCCCTGGGCAGCCTGTTCCAGTGCTCTGTCACCCTCACTGAGAAGAAGTTTCTTCTCAAATTTTAGTGGAACCTCTTGTGTTCCAGCTTGAATCCATTACCCCTTGTCCTATCATTGGTTGCTACAAAGTCAACCCAACTATTTGAGGTTGTGACTCCCTCAAGACTGCTCGGACGGACACAGTAGTTTTGATGCAATGAATATGTTGACTTAATTTGAGGTAGGTATTTCACATCTGCAAAGAGCACAAACTCTCTCCAGGCATTCCCTAGAAGGTATAAATAAATATATAACTTTCACTCTGGATCCCATTAAGGGGACCAAACATTTACTGCTGCAGTGCAGGTCTAAACTTTATTGGGTCCATCCCATGGTTCTTTGAGAGTAACAGCTCTAAAGAAACTAATAGTTACAGTCAATGTATTAGAGAGATTAATACATTAATAATTACTTTGCTATTGAGATAGGTAAATAAATTAAAAGGATATAATTAACTGTAGTTTCATCTCATGAGCTTTTAGATTGCATCGCTGGAGATCAGTATTGTCCGATTGTAGATGGCAAACAGTAATTGCTGAAACTTCTTCTAAGTAATACCACGGGAAGAGTTTTTGCATTTAATTCTTCACTGAAGGTGTCAGTTCGATAGCTCTGGAGAACGTAATCTGTAATATTTCTCTCCAGAGGAGTTAGGGGAATGAAAGTAGCAAAATACACTTTCCTTGTCTCATTGAAGTTATCGCTGTTCTTCGGGGTTGGATGGGTAACTGCGCTTCCGTGTTTCACCTCGCCACAGATACCACAAGTAGAGTAGCAATGGAGAAATTTCTACAACGCAGAAAACACCTCTGTTTTAGTTGAGTGAAAAAGCTGCTATGTTAAACAAAAGTTACCTATGTTGCTATCGTAAGAGGAAAATTTCTAGCTATCACCAACTTGGTTTGCACTCGAGTCTATGACCTACATGTGAGAAGTCAAATAACTCCATATATACACCCAAAGCTCTCCAGGTCTTAACAGGCTATTTTAACTTACAGCTTCATATGACTTGATGTCCTTATGAGCTGCACAGTGCCTCATCAGGTGAAGAACCCTTGAGCAGACTCTGTGCTGGTCTGAACCACGGTGCTCCACAAAGAAAAACACTCGTGGTGCGGACTTCACCGCTAGCATTATTCTTTCTGGGAAAAAAGGGGCAAAAAAAAAAAAAAAAAAAAGAAAAAGAAAAAAACTTAACAGCAGCAAGACTGGGTCCAGGACAGAGAGTGATTTGCCATGAAAAAAGTTAGAGGGGCTCATTAGAGCCAAAGTTATTAGGCCAAGCAAACAGTTAATCCCTGTCACACAGAGGTAACAGAGTTGCCAGCCTTGAACTCTAAATTAACAGCACTCTCTGAGCACCAGAGAAGTGACTCTTTTTTGCAGCTTCCTCAGTACCATCCGTCTACCATAATGCTGTGGTCTTTTTCTTTCTTTAAATTCTGGGCTCCAACTAATTACTGGCAGGAAGTGCCTATTTTTATGCCATTAGTATGCAAATGAGTGAGAAGTAGAAAAATATTCTAAAGGAACTGTTACAATATCTGTCCACAGATTACTGGCCAATTAGAACATGGGATTAGGGCTGCAGGACCCCAAAAGAGTATGGCCAAAGTCTTTCTGCTTGGGTGCCTCAAGTGTAATTTCAATGGGAACTGTATATACACGGTCCTTTTCCTCAAAAAAAGGAAAGAAAAAGTTCAAGCCTAAATTGCCTGCTTACAAATGAGCACTTCTACGCTTGAAAAATGAATGCCTTCACTTCCTTGCCTCAATTTTTGTATCCATAAATTGGGGATAAAACATCCTGTTCGCCTGTGTTCCAGCACACGCTGGGGGCAAATTATTCAGCCGGACTGAAGGTCTCCTCATCTCTCACCCTGTCTGACAATGTCTGAAAGACCAAATCTTATATTGATCAAACTATTTATAACGTGAGCCATAATTGTTAAAAGATTTTCAGGTCTTACCACTTCTGCCTAGGTAAAAAAATAACAGGGAGAACCGCCTGCCTTGTGACATTTTGGCATTTCCATAGCTTGCCAGTATCAGGAATTCAGAGGTGCAGGAGGGTGGAAAACTATTGGAAAACAACTTTACTAAGCTTTTTGAACCTAGAAAATTGTGAGACAAAACGCTGCATTATGCTAAGGGTATTTCTCATGCAAATCAGCCTCCTCGTCACTCTCATAATAACTGATTAGCCAGAGTAGGAAAAAATACATAATTCCTCAAGTTACTGGTCTTGATGCTTCTCACAGCTGTACCCTTTGGAAATTTTGCTTTGTCACTCCATTAGATATTACTCATTTTGACTTCCTATTAAAAAAGCAAAACCAAAACAGTTTTACATCTAGATACCAAAGATACCACCACCCTGAACTGAGTCAGCGGGACAAACGCTCCTCCTCCGCCAAGTTTTGCTGGAGAAGTTTGTTATTCCCTGTGGCCGATGCAAAGGGTTCACAAACACCTGCCAGGCCGCTCCCGGGGGCGACGACACCTGAAAAGGCTTCATTTATGAGGGAAAAACACACACCTCCCACCCATATATAACTAATAACAGCCCTGATTGTCTCTCTTTTCATCTGCTTCCCTCAGGGAAAAACAAACAAACAAAAAACAAACAAAACAACTTTGTCTTTTATTTGTTCAGCAGCCGGGCCGCGGGCAGGCCTCTCTCTCTGTGCTCGGTGGGTACCGGGGAGTTTCCCCTCACAGAAAGGGGCGACCGGCGGCCCCGCAGGACCTCGCCCCGCGGGTCGGCGCCGGGCCCCGGTGAGGGCGACCGAGCTGCCGGTCAGTCGGTGGGTCGGCGGCGGGGCCCGGGCCGGCCCGGCCCTGGGCCCGCGGGCGGAGGAAGGAGGGGGCCCGGCTGGCGGCTGGGGGAGGCTGGCTCTGCTGCGCGCCGAGGGGAGGGAGGGAGGGGCCGGGACGCCGGCGCGTCGGTGCCGACGGTCTCCAGGCGGGAGTGAGGAGGAGGAGGAGGAGGAGGAGGTGAGCTCCCTCTGGGTGGGGTAAGGAGCCAGGCAGGAGGGAGGGAAGGGGTCAGCGCGGAGCGGCGGGGCGGGCGCTCGGCCCGGGGGTGAGGGCCGGCGGTCCGCGGGAGGAGGAGGAGGAGAAGGAGGAGGAAGAGGAGGGAAGGGGGGGAGCCGGCCCGGCGAGCCCCGCTCCGCTGGGCGGGGGGAAGGAGGCGAAGGGAGCCGGCTGGCCGCCGCCGGACGCGCTCCGCCTGACGCGGCTGCCCGGCACCTGCGGCGCGGAGGCGCTGTCGGGGACAGCCGGCGCCCCGGCCTTCCCCCTCCCCTCCTCCTCTTCCTCATCCTCCTCCCTAAGATGGCTCCGCGGCCCCGGGGCTCCGCGGAGGGCGGGCGGGAGGAGCCGCTCGGCCTTGCGGCGGCCCCCGCGGGAAGAGGCCGTTCCCCCGGGGCGGGGGGGAGCACAGGATGCCGCCTCCTCAGCGGGCCCTAACATGGCTGCCCGCGCCTGGGCCCCGCGGGGCAGGGAGAGGCGGGCAGGGCCTGGCGGCAGCCTCCGACCCCTTCCCCCGGCCTCCTCACGGGCAGCACCCCGGGGGATGAGGGGCTGCAGGGCCCGGGGTGGCCGGGGAGGGCAGCGACGCCTGGCTGGGCCCGGGCTCCCCTCAGCCTGGCTCGGGGCAGGAGCTGTGCCCTGCCAGGCCTCAGTCAGCCCCCTTCCCCCCCCCTCCCCCCCCGAGTGTTTAAAATGCATGTGTTGGAGGGGTTTATTTTCTAAGGACACACTTATTTTTGTTTTAAATACAAGGTGCGCGGGGCAGGGACCACTTTTCGTCAGCAGTTAGGAAGTGAGCTGCAAAATTTTGAACCCAGTTTCATTCCAAGTGTCACTAGAGCGTGATTAATATGTTTATGTGTATAAACGGTTCTGCTGGTAAAACCGTCAGGAAAAAATTGTAACCTTTGCGGTGGCATAGTGTCATGCTTTATAGACAAGGAGAACAACAGCGTAAAAAACCCTTCAGTTTTGCAAAATGCAGATTTTCGGATTTTGTTTTTATGAAGCTTAAAAGTGCCACCTGACAGAAGACTACAGAGCCGAGGAGCTGCTTAAACACACTTTTGCAAACGAATCCCAACTTTAGGGAAGTGTGTCTGGGATGAATGAGACTTGGCAGGTCTGCACAGATCTTTTAACACATGGCTGTGTGATGATTGGAGTAGCAGACTGGAGGGAAGAAACCATTTGAGGTGCAAATGCACGCACTCTTTTTAAGAAGCCTGGGGAAGAGTTTGAAGCTTACTTTATGGTTACTTTATGGTAGGATTTCCTGGTTGGCGAGGAGCGGGTGCGCGTTACTGTCATTCAGAGTTTAGCCCAATAGTCAGGTAAAGATGAGGAGCAGATTTTAATGTGGCTTGTAACGATGGTTTGGCATAATTAAATGGAGCTATTTTATTGGACTCTATTAACCTGGTTAACCTTAAATCTTAACCATGACAGAATTTTCATGTAAAGAGCCTCCATACAAAGTACAATATTGAATTTTAATTGGAGCTTTCAAGACCTAATGTAGAGTTTATTCTTGTTGCTTCATCTTTTTTTTTTTTTTTTCCTTGGAAGTCCAGGCATAGTAAAATACATTGGAGGAATACTTTCTGACGTGTTTAAATGCTATGAATCCAGATCACATAAATCAATTAAGGGCAGGATTTTTTAATACAGTGCTAGGTTTTTTTTTGCATTCACATGCCTACCGCATATAAAAAGGTGAGGATAATTCTCAGTAGTGCAGTGCCTTGGTCTTGACAAACTTTCTCAGCAGTTTCCCAGTCTAATTACTAGCTGACCAGTCAACAGCAGTGGTAAAACCCAGGAAGCAAACCCACTCTCCAGCTCAAGGTGTTGGTGCTTCACAAATATGATACAAAATTCCTAATGAATGTGCAATTTGAATTCTCTTGGCGGTAGTATTGTTAGGACTACGGTCAATTATTGTGCTTGGAGTAGTACAGTAAGGCCCTGTGAAGCCAAGAACAGCGGATTGTGGATTGGTGTGTCCCACAGAGTTTGCCCTGAGTGAGGGAAGGCGTTTGGCACATGAGTCACTAATATGATACCAGCAAACATCTCCTGAATTTCAGTCTTGGGGTTTGCCAGGAGTTAAACACCTGTTAATTAACCCTTGTGGATACCTCTGTTGGTTTAGGATCAGTACCACTTGCGAACAGTACCACTGTTGTGAAAGTCATGCTCATAGCTTGCAAAGTGTCTGCGTTACAGCTGAAATGTGTCACATTTGCTGCTAAGTCACTTAGACTCTGATGTAAAAGTTATACAACTTCCTTAATGTTGTTTTAAAACTAAAATATAGACATATTTTAAAGACCTGTTTGGCTGGAGGCCCATTTTAGAGTAGCCGGTAAAAGTAATAAACTATCCTCAAACGTTTCTGCTCAATAAAATTTGAGAATATGAAAACAAAAAGTTCCTGGTTTAGCTTTTTATAAATGTTTTCTACACTGTACAACTGCAGCATTTAATGTTGCCCATAGCTCAAGAAGACCTACATACCTTGAGTATTTTAGGCCTCTGACCCAGTCAATGCCATGGACTTCTGTTATTTTCTGTTTTGATTGCAACGGTGAAGGTTTATGGCCCCTGACCAGTATCCTGCACTGGTGAAAATGTCTAAAATTTCTAGGTGGATGTTTTTATCATCAAAACAGCACTTTACCAGTGTACTTCTTTTCACTCAGGGCTCCTGGAATAAACTGGGCAAAACCTGAATGGCTGCTGTAAGCTGTGATCACACCAAGTGCTTCCTGATGTAGAGAAGGCCAGTAGTTTTAGAAGTGTTTGCTGTATTTAAATTCCTCACTGTTTGGGTGGCCAGCTGAAATACAACTTATAAAAAAGAAATAAAATACACACTGCATTGTTTGGCTTCACAAGAGCAGAATACGTTTATACAATACAGTCCTATATTGTTCAGATTGGGAGAGCCATTGAGATAAGACATATCTCCTGCTGCAGTTGATAAGCAAATATTTAATGTAGAATATTCTCTTGTATGAGCTCTTTCAGTTGCAAAGAGGAAGGCTTGTCCAAAGACTTGCAATCTTACTTGGTTAAATAATTCAGTTAAAGAGCGGCTTCTGTATAAATTGGATCCTAAACTGTGTGCTCAGAAGAAACATATGTAACATATATTGTTCCTGTGTGAACAGAGTTCTGTTCTGTTGTAAGGAAATACACAGAGAATATATTTTAAGGTTAGATTTTTGGTGAAGGTGGTATAAATAACAGGATCTTAATGTTGACTGCTCTATTTGAGTGTACTACTGATTATGAGACACAAGCCATTATGCAGTGAGAGTAGTAAGAAATGATTTGCAAACTTGAAAAGAATATCTTGTTTGTCTGGGACTAGTTGTATAACTTGCTAATATAAAAAAATGGCAAAAATGGAGAATGAACTTTAAATATATATATGCAAGGTTCTTAGGAACACACGCAGCAAGCATTTTAGAAATATGTTAGCTACCGTGTTTTTTTTTCCATTTGCATGTGAGAAACGTTCTCTACCAAGTTTGTAAAGCAGGAAAATCATCTTAATCTTTGGTGGCGGAATTGTTAACGAGGGGCTCCAGAGAGCCTGCCATCCCCTGCCCCCAGCCATCAGTAAGCGGTGCAGTTAGCAGTGGCGAAGCAGTGCCTTGGTGCT
The DNA here is from genome assembly GCF_965231255.1 of Vanellus vanellus. Taxonomy (NCBI): domain Eukaryota; kingdom Metazoa; phylum Chordata; class Aves; order Charadriiformes; family Charadriidae; genus Vanellus; species Vanellus vanellus. The sequence goes on from NC_138910.1 coordinate 4,819,262, forward strand.
GTAAGGAGACATACCCCAGTGTGAATTTCACTTCTGAATAGATATATATCAAAGTATGTCTTAAATGTACACCTTAGCTAGCCATATTGCTGCACGTCAGATGTGAAAGTAAAAATAAATGTGTGAAGCACCAGACAGAGTATGAAATCTAAATCTGAAAACCATGTCTCCAAACAGCCTATTATCCAAAATCCTGGACCCCATATATAAGTATATATGGGAACATATATATATCTCTTATTTTTGAGCCACAGTATTTCCTGTAGGCAAGAAATCAAAGATCTTTTCAAGTTATAAATGACAATAAGTAGGGAAGCCAATATTTCAGATTGCTGGTATTTTGGGTATGATGGCTCTTTTGATGTCCAACTGAGAACTGGAGGAATGTCTAAAATTAACAATGAAATATGTAAGATTAATGATGAAATGCAGAACATGGAAGAAAGCAGGCAAGGCCAGGCACTAAGTGTGGTTTGTTTTTTTTTCCCCCGAATAATTATTTGTTAGGGCTAAGACACAAAAAGAACACAAACAGTTGAGGCACGTAAATCCCAAAGTAAGTTAGTGCTGTATAAGCAACTTTGATTTAGATATTTGCATGTGTGTAGGTTTACCTATAATCAAACGTATGTGCAAAATTTGATACATTTGTGATTAGTGGGAGTTTTCTCGTTGGCACTTCAGATGTAACTGGATTTAATATCATCCTCATACCTTAGTTTTACTGAATTGCTATAAAAATTGTTTAAAAAATTGTGTTAGGTGGAAAAGAAAAAGAGGAATTTACTCAGTTTTGCATCTGAAAACATCTTTACGCATTGTGTCTATAGAACAGTGTGACCGGTGTGGCTTTACATGCTGTTTTCCTGTTTTGTTCCAAGATTATTTATGAGCAATCAGATGCCTTGTTTGTGCAACAGGTTGTCTGTGTTAATGATGCTCAATGGTACAAGTATGATATTGCCATAAATACTGTGAGAACGTTTTCTTCATAGAGGTACAATGGTGGTCCTTTAAAAGGTTACTTTGGCCTTGCCTCTGGCAACAGAAAATTTGTGGTGATCGTGGTCTTGATGAACAAAATACTATCCAGAGTGCAGGATTTCTTTCATAGTGATTATTAGGAGCTGTCATTGAGGAAAAAAAATTACACCCCCCTTACGTTCATACCTAAATAGTTGGATTCAGCTTTAATATGACGTCGTCTTTTATTCCTTCTCTGGGATGGAAGATTTACTGAATTGATGTTCCATGATAGGCATTACTCACCCTGGCAGAACTCGGTGGTCAAGTGTGTGGGTATGAAGGATGAAGACCTCACTGTTACCGTTTGGTATTTCTCTCAGTCTGAAAAGACAAAGAGAAGCTTCTCTTTCAGAGAACTGAGATTTTTGGTTTATCCTAAAGCCTAATAAAATGTATGTAATAGAAACAGAACTATTGTAAAGCCTTTATATAGAACTTCCAGAATATGACAAAGCTTTGTGCATACGTGTAACAGTAAATGTGTGGGAATGCTGCAAGCTCAGAATGGAGTGATTAGCAAGAGCAATGATGGTATGTGACTGTAGTGGCAGAATATTTGGGAGAAAGAACAGTGAAGATAGGACTAACTCTTAGAAAAATATTCTCTTCCTGTTCTTTCCAGCCAGATTGGTGAAGGGGAGGAAAAAAAAAGGCCTCAGGGTTCAACATTAATGACATTATTTTGGATTATTTGACATTGTATGCCTTGATTTAGGTTTTATAGTGGTTTATTTACTGAGTGAGACCTTTGTAAATAAAATAGGAATAAAGTCCATGTTGCATTGTGAAAATAAGGTAATTTTTTATAAACATTTTCCCTGCTGCATATAATTAAACAAGTGCTTTCTCAGAAGCACCATAATTTCCATAATTTCAAAATTAAAATCTTTTAATTGAAGTACAGATCCTCATTTCATCTGATGCTCAGCATCATATTTCATATATATCTTTCTGCTTTGATGTTTACGTTACAAATATACTAGAAAACAACAACAAGTAGTTGGACATACTGCGTCTTTTATACTCTGGTTGTTTTCAGAGTTTACACAGGGAATATGCTGTAGGATGATGTTGCAGAATAAGTAATCCAGCAGTATTCTGTGAAATTCTGTGTTTTGTGATTTCCCAGTTAAAAGTGTTGCCATTCACCTTGTCTGCCTATTGGATCGCAGTTTAATACAGTAAATTTCTGGGTATAACTTCGTGTGCGGTTTGAGGTAAATTTAAGTTCTCCAAATAAACAGTAACATCTTCTTGTTGGATTTAGAGAATAATTTCTTGTCCTGATCTTGCTTTAAGAACACTTTAACAAGAAATATAGGCTTTTGTTATCATTAAGTCAATTTTCTTTTTTGTTGTGATTTAAATGTAGAGGCGGGATTTATGGAAATGACTGTAGGGTGGTGCTGGCCTAATTAGTCATTATTTCTGGCAAGGCATAAAAAATTAGTTGTTTTTGTGCCTAAAACTAATAATGTGCTTTGTATTTAATCTGTAGGTCTTTTGTAGAACAAATGGTTGTGCTAATAAGTGCAAAATACACATTTAAAGTTCGTATGATATTATTTGGCATGCTGTTCTGGGGAGTCATTTAGATTTTTCGTTGATAGTTAAATTTACTATGGTATGCCATCTCTCCCTGGAAAAAAATGTATACTTATATATACATTCCTTTAAAAAACAGTGTATTTTTTAAGGGAATAATAGTAGCTGAGCTGGAATGTGCAGTAGCAATTTTGGAATTGAATATGGCTTTTTTACTAGTGTCTATTCAAGGATTAAATACAAAACACTACAGTGCTTTATAAAAGTACTAATACCTATTACAAGTTTTTGCAAAGAGTTTTAGGATTATCCGTGTGATGTGTTCACTGTAGGGCTGAGTGATGTCTCTTACAGGGTTCTTTTGTTGGCCTTATTGAGATGAATTGCCAGTAATTGGTATTTCACCCAGAAGCGACCCAGGTGACGTACGGAATTCCACCACCTTCAGCATCCCTGTGCATGTGGAATGTCTTTCCTAATCAGGCTTATGAGTGGGGGGTATTCAGCACAGTAATGATTGAAAACCTGCTTTTTTGTAAAAAAAAAAAAAAAAAAAAAAAAAAAGAAAGATATCAGCAGGGGCATGTGATACGAGTGCTCCTCCATGCCTTTGCCCTCTTGTTGTCAGACCACAGTTTATGCTGCTCTTCGACATCCTTAGCGACCACAGGACATTGCTAAAGCAGAAAGCTACTTTGCATGTTCCTCTTTATGAATCTGTTTCATGATTAAACTTTTGAAAGTCACAACCCCCAACATGCAACTGCAGTTTCATGGTAGCCGTGACATTATTTTACTATTCATGCTGTGAATTTCATTTTATAGTAAAATGAATATTATATTGGCCTTTTTAAGTTGGTTGTCAGTGGAGAATAGGGAAGCTACACTTACAGCATCTGTATGCAATCTTGGCGACAAGTAGGACCCTCTGGAAAGCTGTTACTGTTGGGGCAGAACTAATCATTCCATGTGAAATTATATAAGGAGAATTAGCTCTGACTCTACCTCATTTCCTTTCATACCGCTGTGAAAATAAGCTGAGAAACGTGAAACCTTCCCTCCTTGTTTCTCTAAGCGCTTTATTAAATACTCCTTTTTATTAAGGCTTATTTATTGTAGGTGCTAGAAACAAAAATAACTACCTGTATTTCTAGGTACTAATGGGATGTGTAGCCTTGCCCAATTTGGCAGTTTTGATTTCCTTCTCAGGACTGGATTCCCGGGATCCATTGCCATTGCCTTCTCTGTACTTTGACTTTATTTCCCTGGTGGATCATTCAGAGTACTTCATATTTAAGGTAGCATGCTTGATGTGATAGAAAATTGTCAATCACAGACTGCCTTGGCTATTTAGAAAAAAAGAGATATCAAAAGCCTGCTTGGAGCTCTAAGGAGCAGTCAAGTCACCTGCTGATTTGCCTGGCAGGAGCCTAAACTTGTACAGCCTTTAGGTTTAGAAAAGAAAACAGGTCCCTGGAGGTCATCCACTTCATGCTAAGGTCCTGTACAGTACGCGTGAGCATATAGTGTTCATCCTAAAGCCAGATAGATACGTTTCTGACATCTTACCAGATCTTAAACAATCGGTGAAGATTTGTGTAACCTCTCCATAACCTAGTCTGTTTTTTAACTATAGCATATTTCTTTGAATACTACTCTAATTTTTTTCCCTAACCTGGTAAGCTTCTTGTTTTTCCGTTTTTTTTTTTTTTTTTTTTTTTTTTTTCTGCTGTAGATATTGCGGTAGTGGGACGTGAGTATCATTTTTGTGACTGCTGTTAACCTATTTTGAAGCCTGTGCCCTTTTTCTTTGCTCATCTTTTTTTCTGTACTCGGCAAGACTGTTTCCCTTTAGCTTTCCCTGATTTCTTAAGATTTCTTCTGAGCTTTTCTAGGTTTCCTACATCTGTTTATCCAGACCTGAACATAATGTACAACCTTAGTCAGTCAGTATCAGTGATGAGTAGAATAAATCTTACCATCTTTAGCATATGATGCTCTTTTTAATACAAATCTGAATGCATTTTTCACTTTTTGCATTCAGTTCAGTATTAAACCTCCTGCTTTGGTTCTGCTGTAATCACTTAGTCCTACTTTTTTCAATTCTAACTCTGCTTCCCAGAGTGTTTGCAGCCCTTCCCAGGTAACTACAAAATTTTGCAAGTATATTGTTAATCATCCGAGTAATAAATGAAGACATTAAATAAGCCTGCACTGAAAAAGCTGTCTGCATTACAATGTGAGGGCTAAGAGGAAGAAGCTTATTGTAGTTGGAGTCCTGCAAAGCTGTACCTTGGTGCAGACCTGACCTTTGGAGATTGCATCACAGAATGGCTGGGTTGTGCTCTGACCCTTTTGTCCTCTTTGGGACTGTTTGCTGGCCTTGCTTGGGTATGTCTGTCCATCTTGTACTGGGGAGCCTGGAACTGGACAAATTAAGTCAGATGTCTTGTAGCTACAGATGTTCAGGGAGGGAATCTTTAGTGAGATAAAAGAAAAAAGAACTTGGAGAATGTTTACCTGGGTTGATGGTGGTGCAGATCCTCGGAGTGGTGCATAAAAATCACCTGTCGTTAACTGGATAAATCTACGTGTGCATGCTTCTGTCTCTGAGGTGCATCCATACACAAATGGTCATTCTTCATGGCTGCTAGATCAACGCTGTAAAAAAAAAAAGTCTTTAATCCAACAGATTTGAAGTAAATGTTATTTTGTGAATCATGTAGACAAGGGAGGAGGGGAAGAAAGGGCATCTCTACTTCAAAACCTTTTCTTTCATACTATTTGCTTGCAACATAATCTGCAGGTGTTTTTCTTTAGAGTTAGTATTTTAGTATACCCAATGTGATCAGGAACACTTTATCTTATCCTCTGCACTGACGTTTCCAAAACTGAAGCAGCTTAGAGATACTCTAGAGAGTCAGAAAGGAGCAAGGACCGCGGCTTACAGTTAAGGCAGATGTGATTGTAATATCTGTGCCTAAGAAAGCTGCAGTCTGATCTGCCTTCTGTCTTCAGGATTTCTGGGATTCTAGAAGCAGAAGTGGTACAGATAAGACATGTTCTTTGAGGTTTTAAAATGCTTCTGCTTAGATTGTAAAGCTCTTCCTTATTAGGCCCACAGGAAGCACGTCTCCTATAGTACAGCCAAGTTGGTATCATTATTAAACGCTGCTTCTCAGCCTCTCCAGTGGTAACTCTTCTCTGTGGTGGTGTTATTTGGGAAGAAGAGCTTCTATGGTTGCTTGTCTGTGTTGACTAGCTGAGTATGTGGCCTCAACACGTAACTATGCATGGTACTTTCTGACTTGGAAGCTGTGACGGGATCCAAAGAACAGTTTATAGAGAGTTTTTCACCTTTTTCCTTAAGTTGACTGTCTAGTGCTAAAACTTGGGACTTCTAACTTGGAATCTCCATTAGAACGCAATCTAGAATAATAGGAAGAAAAACCTCAAAGCCTTGACATCAGACAAATTAAAATTAATTTTCTTTAAAGATTCTCCCTTTTGCCAGCTGTGTTCTTGAAAAATGAGTCTTTGCCCTTGGTTTATTCTCAGTGCAACAACCGCATTGGTTTCTGGGTGGCATAAAATTCTGCATATTCCCGTCTGAATATTCCTGCCCTTTTCCATCACCTCTGAGCAGCAGTCATAGGTCTGCTTTCTGATCCCAGGACTCTACTGCTGGCGCTGGGGTTCCCCGCTTGCTGTGCTTCGCCTCTGCTGTTGCATCCTGCTCTCGAAGGCTGTGCCAGGTGAGGTGTGCTTGCTTTTCTTTCCCCTTTCAGGAGAGCTCCTCTGGCCCGTTGTGCAGCCTGTGGGAAGAGGCAAGCTGGTGGCCTTCCTCTGCTCCAGCTATAACCTTTTTGCAAGGACTTCACTTAACACAGTGCATGGCAGGCAAACCAGGTATGCTCTGTGGGAGTTCAACAGAAAACACGTGCTTCAGAAATGGAAAGATATACTGCTATAAGTTCATGAATACGGTCTGCAGAAGAAACAGCCTGTAAGTGATAGATTAAAAGAGGAACTGGATGAAACATGAAGACAACTTCCAAATGAGAAAAGCGAGTGGTTTCCATTATTTCCTCCACGCTTAGATTTTATGTTGGTGTCATCATAACAATACATGACAAATGAATATGCTTTTCTCTCAGGGATGTTTAAAATTTGATTACCTGATATTTATGTTGTTCAGTACTTAGAAATATTTGAAGAGTTTTATTCTTCACTGGATTGTATATAGAGTGATTTTGGAAGTTGAACAGTATATTTCATTGCAGACTATCCTAAAATAAGTTCTTAATTGTTTGGATGTATTAATATTACATTTAAAAATGTACACATTGAAAATGTAGTGATTAAATTCTGTTCAAAATGTGAACTCTATTTTGTTTTCTAGCATTAATTATGGAAGTTTGAAATTCTCAGTTTCATTTAAAAGTAAGGCTTTTTATTTGTATGTGGCTGTTGAAATAAATTACCAGTACAAGAAAACATTCTACTAATAAACGAGGGATGCCTGGAGTTGGCTCCACTAACTGAGACAATTTAATTCATCCATCATCAGGGATGACGTTTCTTAGCAACACAAAGTATTTTCACCCGGGGCACTTTCACAAACTTTCACATTTTTCTTCAAATACAGCCTTGGTAGTATTTCATATGACCTGAAGTTCGTCCATCTGTCCTGAAGCTCCCAATACTTTTCCCTCCAGTGATCAAATGATCTGATATAAGTTTTTTCAGCTTAATAATACACAAGTTGACTAGAGAATCATTTCGCATGTCAGATTTTCCAAAGGGTTCTGGGAAATTATTTGTTGCTCTGTATAGCAAAGCTAAAAGTTATTGAAAATGTGTTATAGTTTCATAATAAAACAGATATGAAAAATATTGGCTTGGGAACTAACTAAATGCCTTCTGATAGCCATAGCCTCAAGGGGGATACTTGGATCATTTGTAATAAAGGGATATCTTTGATATCTTTTGGTGAATTGACTAGTATTCTGTTTAGATCATAATTTATGAAAAAATGGGCTTGATACACAATGTTACATTATCAAATTGTTTGGGTGTAAGAATTGCCTTAATGTATGGCCAGGATTTTCAGTGTTTATTTTTTTAATGTGGTCTATGAAAAGAGAAGAAGCTGTTGATACATTAAGATACATTATTTCTTGCTTTCCATTTTTTTAACACTGGTGAAGTAGTTGCAGCCCAGAGTTGTTGGGGAGATTTCACTTGCTTAAGGAACCCCTTCAGGTATATAACAAGTGTTAACTCAGTTCTGAGAGCAAACATCTTCCAAATGCAATGTATTATTTTGCTTTGAGAAATAATACACTTTTGAATTTTTGGTAAACCGCTCTGGAAACTTCTGTAATTCCGTTATGTGAATAGTGACTAAGCCTCTGCTTATATCTTGCTTTGAGAAGAAAAGTTTTAGTGGGTATAAGATAAAAGCTTCTTTATCAGCAGTGCGCAGTGATAAGTGTTTGAAAAATATTGTGATGAGTTAACTATTACTCAGCTTATTTCACAAAGAAGGTGTACAGAAACCATTTTAAATAGTGGGAAAACAAAGTACAGAAATACTGGCTTGATTCTTCCTCGAAGTTAAAAAAAATCCTGTGTTGCAGCTCCTGTCATCTTAGCTTTATTTTACTGAGTTTTCATATACACATGTAAAGTCTTTGTAGATATGGATATATGCAAAAAATGAATTGGCAGAATTAGTGGGATGCTGTTATATAAAGGTTTTATGGATGGTGTTTTAGACTGTGTGTGGCGGTAATGCACGAGGGAGGATTTAGGGAGTCCTGAGAGTTGCCAGCAAAGTCCATGCTTGTTTTGCCATTTAACTGGATGCTTTTCTGTAAGGATGACATCTCGCAAGTGAACTTGCAAGTGATTCTTGTGTGTTTTCAAGCTAGAGGGTCCTTGCTTTCTAGTTCTGGGACACTTAATTGTATGTCCAAGCTTGGACATCATGTTTCATGTTTAAGATCATCTTTGTTGAGGTGTAGGCGTTTCATACCCTGGTATTAATGTCCAGCATCTTGAAAAATCTAAAAGTGTTTCCTAGAGTCCTCTGGAGAATCACCAAAGTTGGAATCTTTTTCTCTTATCCCACAGCAAACACTACCTAAAAAAAGGAGGACAGAAAGAAAGTCTTAGCAAAGGGCTTTGCTAACAACAGGGACTTTAGCCTTTAAACTTTCAAGTGTCAGGTCTTTGAAAACAGCAGCAGTCATGTGTGTCTGATGTTGCTTTACCTGTAAGTTTGAGCCACGGCAGCTTGCAGAAAGGTCAGGGCTCCGTCTGCTTCCCCTCCTGCAAGACTTTGTTGCATGTGGTGACAGACTATCTACGTTTCCACCTCTGCCTTAGAATCCTGGGATCATCTGGGATGCTCCAGAATCAATTGTAGGCTCTCTTTAACACACCCTCAGGTGCTGTGTAGAAAATTAACTGCTCGTAGGGGTAGGTAGAGTTTGCAGTTGTGATGGCTCCTCTAGGTAGCTTCACAGTCAGATGTCATGGACGTTTGCTGAAGGCTGGTGTTTACACTGCAATAAAATAATGTACCTACGGTCATGTTGTAGACCTGTGTTTGCCTCTCGGCATACAGTATTTTGTTCTGTAATGCTGTCTGTGTAAAGACTGACTTTAAAGCCGATAATATATTTTTCAGAAAGTCAAATCTAAAAGATTTTTAAATATTGAAATCTCTTCATAATTGAGACTTTATTTTTCCAACTGTAAAACCAGTGTCTAAATTTACAGAACTTACAAAGACTGCCACAGGCAAGTATGCATGACCTGTTTAATAAGAAACCAAACCTCCCAAATATTCTTCAGAAATTAGTTTAAAATTCCTGTTTTTAATGTGTTCAAGGCACTGGACCTAAAAGCCATTTAGCACACGTTAGCAATATCCTGTCTCGGGTATAAGAACAGTTTAATTCTGGAGAAGGCTTCGTTTGGGGTTGAGGAATGAAGAATTCAATAGGATTCATCAAGCAAAACACAGCGCTCTGCTGTGAAGTACTGGACGCAGTGCTGGTGGAGATGCATCAGTCTAAGATGGAGAAGGGGAGGGAGGGCTCTTAATAATTTCACTTTACTTGGGCGCTGTTTTAATATAGCAGAATGGCTACTTTGGATAGGCATATAATAAGAAAACATCACCCGAATGCTGTGCTAAAGACAAAATTCATTACAAAATGTTACTTTTAAACCACAGCCTCTCCAGCCTGACCGAAACAGTTGCTGTGCTCCTCCTCTTACCCCTGCTCCCTTTTTTTTCAGATGGGGCTTCTGCCTGTATTCTACGCAATTTTCTGTGCAATCCTGTAATCCTACGCAATCCTGTAAAGATACGAAGAATTGGTGAAAATTATCTTTTTGAAAGTAGTAAAAGGTCTGGAGTAAGTCTAATAAACAGATAGGAATAACTTGTAATGAGGAACACGCAGTAGTGTCAGAACTGTTGTAAATTTTCAAAAACTACTTTTCATCTTCATCCATCCATGATTCAAATAAAGAACATTCACTTTATGGCCTGCAGCACAATACAAGTTGTACTTTGCTAGCTTTTGGTTAAAGCGATGAACATATTATTTGAATTTTTGGAAAGACAGTTTGAAAACGTACTATATTTAGGATTTAGTCTTGAAGTTATAAGAATAACTAGTGTTTTTTGCTGGTGCATCTTCTAATGTTCATGTGCGAAAAATGACGTGATGAGAGTTGTCACTGGGTACATTTAGTTTTTCATGCAAAGTATTTTTGGGCAGCTCTTATTTGGAAGAACATGGGATGGAATGTAAAAGAGCTAGTCTTAAGAAATTTCCATTTATGTTAAAAGGTCACAAATTATAATTGTTTGGATGCACTTTCTGTAGTTACTCTCCACAAAAATAGAAAAGGTGAGTGCGCACCGGTAAGGCTGAAGGTGATAGTTTGGCTTTGGGGTTTTCCTCATGTAACATAGCTGTGGCCTTTCAGAGACTGGGGAACTGAATGATTTTATTCTAATTAGGACTTGGACACTTTTATGAATGAGAAGTCAAATGCCTTCCTGTACACATAGTCTTTCTGTGACAGGTTGTGTTTGTATGTAACTCATGCTGTGTGAGAGTTTGTGTGAAAGCAAATGGATATGGTTCCATTCAGTCTGTCTCTAGTACACAAAGCTATTTTGTGTTGTCAATAGAAATCATAAATTCTCTACATTACTGAGCTGCTTTTTCCAGCCAAGGAGTAGTACCTGAAAGTGTTATAGGATATTGGATATTTAATTGCTATATTGTTTTTTTAAGTCTCCATTTTGAGTGTGTATCTCTCCTCTGGCCCTGACCTCGTGAGAAGGTCTAGTGAAACATGCTCTTCCAAGCAGGTCGTTCTGCTGAGCAGGTTGCTGGGAGTGATGGATGTGGGAGAGGTTGAGTCTCAATGATGTTGTTTTGACACACAGTAGTGTACAGTGTTATCAAGCAGGAGGACGCTACTTCTGACGAGGTCCTTTCATTGTACCTCTGTCATATGGAATGGAAGACATAAACGTTTTATGACGTTTCAGGCCTTAGCTGGTAGTCCCTCAGATCGGAAGTGTAACTGGGTCCTTACATCCGAGTAAATCAAGAGATGTGGGTAGAAAACACCCTTTACAACCTGCTCTCACAAGACTGTAAGGTAAAATTCAGGGTAATAGTGGTCATCAACTGCGGCTGCCTACAGGTAATACGGTTTTGTTTTTGCTGTCCTGGCTGTAGCTGTGTCCCTCTTTTCCACATGTTGCAATGCATATAAGGTCAGAGGGTCGAAATGTTTATATTTTCAGCTTCCTGGTGTGAGCCTTCAATCCTGCCCTCCTTCCCCCAAGCTTTTAATACCCTAATATCCACCTTCCCACATACGCTTTTATGGAACTTGATTCCAGTTTTTCATAATCTCTGCTTTCATCAGTTAACTGTCTTTAGCCAGGGAAATCAAGCTTTGATTCAGTGATATCTTTGTACTAGCAAAATACGAGGACGCTTATTTCCATGTTAATGTGCTTTCCAAACTCTGGAAGTTTCCTGTACTTGCTTGGCAAAATTTTTTTGTCTGTACTCTCTAATAATGCTGTGATGCTTGTGTCCCCTGGCCCCTGAATGTCTTTGTCTAGAAACTCCTTATATCCTCCTTGATTTTGACAGCTGGCAGGTATTATGTCATACTCAATGGAAGCAATTTTATTCTTACCACGAGTCTCAAAATGTAAAACCAAAACATTGATCTGTTTGCCATGAATTTTACTGAAATGGGTTTTCATTGAGGGAAGAAAAAAATATTATCTTCAGGTTATTCAGGAATTTAAATAAAAATACTATGCTTTGGTAACTTTTGGAAGCTCTATGTAAACTTAAAGCATGTTGGGTTTTTTTTTAAGTCTTTTTTTATTTTATTCGCAGGGGCTTCTGTAGACTACGGGATTTCCAAGGCTGGGCCAGGCTTACTTTTACAGTGCCTGGCGGTGAAGCATCAGGTAGCGTAATGTGTCTTGACTGGTCTGATTCAAGATGATTGCAACCCACACCTCTTCTCCTTCCCACAAATAATGTATTTTTTCTAGCTGTCAGTATTGCTATTTTGTAATGGGGACTGATATAACTAATCAGTCCTTTTCTGTATGTGGGGTATGTTTGAAGTAAGGGTGATGTAGTAGACTGTTGCCGAGGTTGATGTAGACTGAACCCCGGAGTAAACACATTTTTAGAGCATTGCATAGAAACTGCATGGGCTTAGTTGATGAAATATGAGGTTTTGGGTTAGATTTTACATTCTAGAAGAGAATTAACAGTCTTGAGGAGAAGACTGTCTCTCTCCATGGGACCGCTAGCATAACTGTGGCTTGTGGTAAAAATAAATAACACAAGTTAGGCAGCTGGCTCTCTGCACCTACGTTTTCCCATCCATGCTGTGTGGTTTAGTGTTTTTTTGCATTCAGGGCAGGCTGCAGTGAAGCTTGTTTGATGAATTGCAGTTTGTCTCATGAGCGTGGTACTTTGAGAATAAGAGCAATGACTGAGCATTGGGTGGCTTCTTTCTGATTCAATAAGCAAGCCTTCCATTATAAATTAGTTTCAAAACCAAGATATGGGTGTATATATTTATGAAAAACAAAGTATAGAGCATTCTGAAATAGGTACAATGGAATCCCAGTTACACAAACAAAAAGCAAGAACTGAAGTAGTTCTGTATTCAGTGTTAATGATCTGTATTTCATATGAAAGGTTGACCTTTGCAGGGCCTTTTCTTCTGAAGCAAAGAATAGGCTGATCTGTTTCTCCCACAGCTGGAAGGGCAGGAGGAAATTCGGTTGATCTTATTTTTTCAGCAAGACTATCACAGGGAATGATAGGGCTGGTTGCTGAGATTGCAAAGGACTGTGCGGCCCCAGGCATCTTTAACTATGTGCGAAGACTGATTCTGTTGAATGCAAAAAAAATCTGAAATGCCTAAGTTTAGACTGAACACTGATTCGAGTCAGGAAAAATGGGATCCTTCCTATTGACTTAAAATGGATACCCGAGACTTTCATATAAATCAAAGTGAATGGGCATTATATTACACATTCATCATTACGATTATCACTTGAATTGCTTTGCAGTATACCAGTGTAACCTGGTAAGCGTTTTCCAGTATCGCATTTAACTATAAAGACAATATTAGAACATCGCACTATGAATTTTATTTAATTGCAGTGGTCTAAAGCTCTACAACTTGCAGAATTTAAGGCAGACACATAGATGATCAAGAGCATATACATTCTGCATGGGGAATCTGTGGGGTTTTTTATACATCTGGGGATATAGTTACCGAGATATAAACCATGCTTTTTATGGCAATGAGAGTCTATTTAAAATTCTATTTTTAATCCAATATAAATGTATTCAAAATATGTTATGATAAATATTTAAATGCTTTCTTGTGGATAAAAGCATTCTGCCCACCCAATTGTGCAACTTCAGCTTAAGCCCGTTTTCTGTTTCCAGCCTCTTAATTGTTCTGTAATCTGTGGTGCACAAAGAATTAAATGTGTCCAGTCCTCAACATTTGGTTAATCTCATTATGCTCTGGGAGATGGTCTGTAGTTCAGGTCTTGGGATGCGGGGCTGGGACTTTGGCCTGTTGACAGTTGTTTAAAGGTTGAATGCTGTTAGAGCCTCTTGGCTCTGCTAACAAGACTTTCCCAAAGAAAGCCTCAACAGCGTTTTACAGCATACAAATAAGAGCTGAGGCATTGTCTTTAAGCATTTAAAATAATTTTAAGATCCATTGAAGGAATAGGTTTGGTCAGATGGGCAGGGGTCACTCTTCGGAACTGAAAGCTCTAGAGAAACCCGATGATTTGAGGTATGGTCAAAGATTTAGTAGAGCTGCTGCAGGAAATGTGAAGCGTTGAGAAGAGGTTGAAAACATGGTGTATTTTTGTGGGCTCTCCTCCCTTTGCCTGTTGTAGCTCCTGAATGGGTAAAAAGATCTGAGAATATGTGAATGTGGAGAGAATGTATGGACTTAGGTTGGACTTGATGATCTTAAAGGTCTTTTCCAACCTAGGTGATTCTATGATTCTATGACTGTGGTACGATACGAGTGTACGTTGGTGTGTGAGGCTGATGTCTGGTGGGACGAGATTATGACGTTCATGTTCCCTGTCTTTGTGCGAGGGGCTGCGGGTCTGTGGGGGTCACGGGTGAAGTACCTCACCTGAAAGAGTGGTGTTGGGATATACAGTCAAATATATCTCATTTCATTTTACCAGTCTTCTATGCATAAGTAGTCCTAGGAAGGCCTGGTAAATGTGGAATTACTGTTTTTTTCTTTCCGTTTGTGTTTTAAATTAGGCCAGTCACTAGTTTTGGTATCAGATTCTCATGCATCTTATACAGCCATTCCTGCTGCTTGTCGTCCTCTGCTCCCCCTGCTTTTGCATTACTGTGGGCTCTGGATCTGCGCTTGATTTAAAGTCAATAAAAATATCTATCAGAGCTTCTGTTAGTGTTGAAAGTCTCTAATCACTTTGGGTATTTTTTTGGCACACAGAGTTTAGAAAGCCGATCTGTGACTCTGATTTTTTTGAGGGGAAAAAAATACACATATTTTCATTGTTTGAGGTTCTCATCTATGGTTTCCACTAAGAGGAACACTGAGGGACATCCTCCGTAGTTTGTCCACAGCGTATTTGGTCAAGAAAAGAAGCAGCTTAAGGAATGTGACGTGTGGTTCTTGATGCAGAAAAAAGCTCTGTATGCTTAATACATTGGAAAACATTTGTTCAAGAGCACGTCTTCCTTGTGCAAAATTTGCCCCTGTGGTATTATTAAGGTCAGTATCCATGTAGGTTATCTCATACATACTGAATGTGATGCCCGAGGTCAGCTTTGTGTTGTAAAAACAACTTTAAGGAATGTTTTGTCCTGTTTTGTGCTGCTAAAAAGGATCTATATGAGTTGTTTGCTTAGAAACTTATTTACTCCTGCTCTTCCTGGACTTGTCTTCACTTCCTGATTAGAAAATAACGGTCGTAAATGAAACATTGTGTCCTGCTTAACAAGTAAAGTTTGTGGAAATAGGCCTTATGTGTATACATACGCTCATTGACTGATTCTCTTTTAAGTGAATTGGTATTAATTTTAAGATAAATGTTTACTGTTCTGGATGTTTAGGCAGACTTTTCTATTCTTTACTAAACCTTGGTGTGAAAAAATGTGTTGTCAATTTTGTGAGAATAATGACTGTGTTGTATTGCTATTTGAGGAGTATTAGAGTGAGTCTGTGATTCAGCGAGGAATTACCAAAATGCTGTCTCATAAAAATCGAATAAACTCAGCTTCTGGCTCAAGTGGGCAAGTTCATGTGTCCCTGTAGTTCTTTGAACATCCTGGCTTGAATCTTTACTACTGAAAAGGTCTCTGCACTTCATCATGTGTTGGCACGTTCAATGAGAATCAGCATTCCTCTTCTGTGTTATTTCTTGATAGCTTTTTCATTAATCCTTTGAAAGTACTGGACTGCTTAATGGACTCTGAATAAAAATAATGTATTTTCAGAAAGTCTTCCGGTGTGTCATGTTTGCTTTCTGCGTTTCACTTAGGCGTTAATCAATTAACTGATTTTGATTCTAGTCACTTCTCAGGTTAGATCGCAGCGATACATGGATGGATAATGTACTCTGTAAATTAGGTGTGAAACGGTTGGAGAAACGCTCAAGCTGGTGCTGTGCAGAGCCAAGTCAGGTTTGGCCTGCCTTTATTTCAGCTTGCGCACGCTGTTGTGAACACGTGGCAGCCTGGCAAGGCTAATGCCGAGCTGGACCTAAATTGGTCCTGTAGAAAACTGCTCAGATGTTCATTTTCTACCTGTAGTTTTGCATCCATTTTGTTGCTTGAGTTGTCTGTCATGGGGACTCTCCTGTTTCTGCTGCTCTAGGTGATGAACACTCGGTCTCCTGTTGCTGCTCACGTTACAGCCCAGCTTTGCAATGCTGAGCATCATTTGATGAAGCTCAGCTGTTGATGATGAACCTGTTGATGATGATGAACCTGATGAACCTCAGCAGATGAACCTGTTACAGGTTTTGCAAGTGGAAGACTCTTTAGCTCAGTGCTATGGATTGTGAGGAGGTGGTTGTTGTGGGGCTGGTTGGAGTCTGGCGCTGAGATGCCCACCCAAAGGAGCATTGCGAGGAGGTGGACACCGCAGCTGGCACCTCCTGCCCCCTCCATCACCCAGCAGCCAGACTCAGCGCGCAGCACCGAGTCACTCATCAGGGCAAAGGAGAAAGGAAGCAGGTTGTTTGGGACCCCACTTCTTATCTTCACCTTCTCTTAAAACAGTTTAACTCTTCGTGGCTGCTACTTCCAAATTTATACGTTGAGCTCATCTTTGCTGTCAGCTGTAATTTTCTTGATGCCTTTAACAAAGTGTGTGTGTGTGGGATTACTTTTTACGTATTGCTTGACTGTCCTGGAATGCAGCGGTTTTTAATGCTTGAACTTCTAAAATTGTCACTTGGTGTATTGAGCCCCAGGGCCATCAAGTACCACAAGTGTGCTTATAAATAGGACCAGAGAGTATTTCAACAAAAAATTAATACTGATTACTTTTGAGGATTTTGCCTAAAAGTTAAAACTTACAGTTTGTGATACTACATAGATAGTGAAGAAAACTTAACTAGGGTTTCTTGTGTGTCATATTATTTCAAAATTAGATTAATTGCAGGTATATTATAGTAGGCAGTGTTGCAACTCAGAGTGACTGTTCCCTGGAAGCGAATGTCTGCTGAAGATGTTCAGTATGATCTGTGACAGAACTGAGCTGGATGTGATTAATTGTTTATTGAAAGAAATCTGCTTATCTGTTAGGTGAACAATGGACAAAGAATGCAAGTTATCAGAAGCAAAGGTGTAGCTGCCTCCACTCTTCTGGTAAAGAATTCTCAGCTCCTGCAAAGCCAATCTTGGCAGACAGTACCTGCCAAGGATGGAGAGCTGGGGGACGTGGAGTCTCAACTCGTTAAGATATTTCCCCAAAGTTCTTTTGCCCACTCTGAAATCAGTGTGTGAACGATAGGGCTAAGATACCTTCCGTGAATTCGGCAACCTGTAAGTTGTGCTCAAGCTGTGAGTTTTACAGGGTTTCTAATGCTCTGTTGGAGGGTGAGGTTGTTATTTTTTTTCTTTAAATTTTATGAGCATTTTATATAATGATGTTCCTGTCATGCTTTTGGCTATGAATCAGCAAAGCATTTATGTGCATGCTTTAATTGAAGCGTGGAGTTGTCTCGCTGTGCAAATGTTGAAGTCAGTGAGACTATTAATTAAAATTAAGTATCTGCATAAGTGCTTTTTCTAAAAATAAGTTGCTTCACAACAGCTTTGGGCCATATTTGGGGAGGAGGGGGTTATTTTTTTTGAACTTTGAAAATAGGTATATAGTTGTGTCTGAATTGTAGGATGATAAAACGTGGCAGCAATACCAGACGGCAGAATGTTCATGGGATGGAGTGTGAACTGTCTGCCCCGTAAGATGTCGCCTAAGCCGGTATTTATTTATTTTTAAATAGAGAATAAAACTGTTTAAATAGAGAATAAAGCTAGTATGGTTTTCATATTGCACAGAGGATGGTGTCAAGGAGAACTTAAAAGCTTAAGCTACCTCTGTAGTGGAAGCACATGAGTTACACTTATAGCAAACAGTCAATTCATCATCTTTCTTACCGAGTGCCTGGTTACAACTCCGTTTTTCTTCCATCGAGTAAAACCTTGCATCGTTTAGTTAACATCAGTGCTTCTCAGTGTGAGACTTCTTAGCTAGTTGTGGTGTGTGTCATTTATGTTTTCTGTCTGTAGTCAGAGGTATTATAAATGGGAATATTGAGCTGCGGTTTTTTTCTTCTACATAGTTGAGAATTTTCTATACAAATTTATTGTACAATTTTACAAGATTATATGGTTTATTAATTCTCACAGCACTTCGGTGGCATAGTGTACTTTTATCTCCTAAGCCTGACTCTGCCGTACTCACTTTACCATGCAAGCCTGTTACCTTTTTTTCAGATTTCTTTTAAAAATAGACTTCTTTTTACGTGCCCCAACAAACCAATAAATTAATAGCAGAGGGAAGAAGTCACTGGAAACACAGAGGAATGTGTTTCAGGCTGCTTTTACTCTCACACTTCTGGTTGCACCTCTGCTGTCTCTTCTTGTGACTCTGATTTTTAAGATCTTTCTGACCTGTCTTTTTACAGGTACGTATATAAAGCACCAACGACATTCTTACACAGGAAATGATAAGAGAAGTTACCGCACGTGATGCGGGCTGGGCAGCAGCATCGTTTGCCTCGGGTCATACAGATACTTGAAGTCAGATGCAGAATTAGAGCTCAGGTGTTTTCTTATCAGAAGATGATACTTCTGAGGTGCTTCAGCGCAATGTGTGTTGATATCCCCAAGCTGTTGGTTTTTTTACTGCTGCAGTTCTTAGTCTTTATCGTTATCATTTATTTTTTTATTAGTAGTAGAAACTGAGAGTCACGCTTGCACGTGAATACAGTTCAGATTCTTGCTGAAAATCACATGGTTGTTTCTAAAAACGGGGCTTGGAAGGTTCCTATTTTAAGTCATTAATTGATATTGTGGGGGGAGGGAGTTGCGTTTGTTTAGTGTTGGTGCTAAAAGTTTCTGTAAAGCACTGTCAAGTGAACGCAAAGCAAAATTTACATTGTTTGGGGAAAAATACCAATGTTGTCATCTTTACTACTAGCACGTCAGTCGCTCTTTATTGCTTTTTAAATTTGATTTCATTGTAGTGTGGCGAGCTTTTCAATAAACATAGTGGTTTCATTTATATAACACTAGAATTATTGTTAATGCACAGTTTCATACTGCGAATTACGTATGTAATATCGTGTCCAGTGGGATCCTGTATCACAAAATTTGCATAGTTATAGTGCTAGTGACATCGTATCTCATACAAAGAACCTAGGGACCTGATACAATATCAGTAAAACTGTCTCATAGGTATGATTCAAACAGTTTTATTAGCAACATATGGGGTATGAAGGAGCCACAGAGGGTAGTTTCGAGTGTAAGGGTGCTGGCCTATCTTTTTCAGCCTGTAATTATATCAGTCCTCTTCTATGGCATTATTTGTTGCTGCTCTGGGATTGCTGAAAAATAACTACTAATATGGTGACACAAAGGATCAGAATAAATTATAATTGTTGACTTTACAAGAAATTCATTGGCAAAAAGGCTTACTATCCTAAGCTCGGATGTCATTTCTGGTGCAGTCAGAGCTAAGCCACATATGCGAAATAATATCTTTTTGAAAGTCTTAGGGTTTTCTGGCAACCTCATCCTGTTGTGTTGGATGCTTTTTGTGATCTGACAGATGCGAGGAAGAAACTTCTTTTGGCTGCATTTTAGTTTTTAATCTTAAGCTAGGAGAGTGCCTTTTGTTTAATTGATAGTAGGATGTTGAACTCTTGTTCCCCAAATGGAACACATTGTAATTAGTAATCTTCAAATAAAGAGTTCATCATTTAAACGTTTTGACATTAAAACCTAGCAACCATCTAACTAGAAGATTGCAGCAGTGCTCTGTTCAGTTGAACTTTTTAAAATTATGGTATATTAAAAAAATCATTTCTACATGTTGTAAAAAATGAAAAGTTTGGAGGTTTAATGTTTCTGCATTGTACTAATTGACTACTGAAGAGCTATAGTGTCTACATAACTATTAGAGAAAAGTACTATATGACTACTTTCCTGATATCTTTTTAAAATGCTTGTGTTTTTAAAAACCTTGGGTTGAGCAATGTCTCTTTGCTGAAATTAGGACAGTTACATAGACTTTACTCACAATTACTTCTGAATTTTTTTGTTCTGGATCGAGGTTCAGCACAGGAAAAACTGAAGGCCAGAGATGGTCAAGATTAGCAGGAGATCTGTGATGATGGGTCATCTGGGCAGATGTGCTTCTGCAGTGCTGGGACTTCTGCTCTGCTTCACTGATAGGGAAGCATCATTTCATCCTTTTTTTCTGCCATTTCATTTCCATTGTTTCAGTTTAGATCCACACTACACTTGTAGAAACTTGATCTGGAAGGGATCCTGGGAATTGTTCATCACTTGTATTGAGGTAGGATGAAACTTGTCTGAACCATTCCTGACTTAAATATACATAAAAAATAATTAGTAAGATTCTGTGAAATTTGTAGGACATGTAATTTGGGATTTAATTGCTAAGCATCGTTCCTAGGGTTCAAGCTCTCAATCGAAAGTGGCACTTCAGTTGAAAATACATTAAAATTCTAGTATTTGCTTGCAACACCTCTCAGAGCTTAGTGTTACCTGCTAAGATTTTCAAGTGTGTACTCTGAAGCCATCAATGAACATACTGAAGCGTACTGGACTGAGGACAAATTCCTGCCTGTTTCCAGTGTTCTGCCATTCTCATAGCAAACTACTGGTAGTTACACTCACGGTGTGGTTTTGTATCCTGTGATATTCCCACATTTTAGTGGTATAACCTGGATCATATTTCGTCTTCTTTATTTTCTAAAATCTTGTGTGAAAAAGCCTCGCTGAAGTCCAGATGCATTTCTTGTCAAAGGGGGAAATTAAGATTAGTTTGTGACTTTTTTTTTTTTTTTCCCCCCCCTGGTCAAATCTTGACTGGCCAGTCTTCTAGGTGTGTACAAATAGATCGTTTGATCACTTGTTTTGGTAACCTGCTGGTATGGAAGTAAGGATTACTTGCCTGTAATTCTTGTTTCTCCTTTTTCTTCTCTTTTGGGGTAAGTTTTGTTTGTGCTAGTACTTCGTGTCTTTGGGAGCTTGTCTGACTTCCATGAACTTTCGAAGATGATTGCGGGTGATTCAGGAGCTATTTCAACTAGTTCCCTTAGTATTCAATATTAAAAAAAAACTCAGATTTTGCCAATTTGAATTTATGTTTTGAAAAATATCCTCTCATCTTATTTCTACTCTATCTCTCCGAAAGCTTGGACTGGAAGCTCTCTGACAAAATCATTGCTGTTGAGAATCTTAAGTCCTTCGGTGAAGACTCAAGTGAAAAAGCATTAAACCTTCCATTTTGACAAATAAGTAGAAATGTGTCATCTAACTTGCAATCAAGAAGTGGACAGATGCCAACTTTTAGGTGCATAAACATCTCAATCTTCTGATCTTTGTGTCTAATGCAGCTCGTCCTCTGACTCCAAGGCAACAATCTACAGGGTGAAGTGGTCATTTTCAGTGTGTCCCCTAAAAACAGTCAGCTCTTTCTTTTAGACATCATTAAGCATGAACTTGTACTGTTTTAATGTATTTTTTTCCTTTTTAATGCAATTTTGCTTTTTGCACACTTTATGTTATAGTGTTTTCTCTTTTCCCATATCATTTTTTGTTTGGAGTAGAAAGCTCACATCCACTTTGCTAAAGATGGGAAAGGAGTGATTTCTGAAATTAACTATTAAATGAAAAAAATTATATAAACAGATCTGGACATCACATCATAGGGACTTTACAAAACTGTCTTATGACCCTCTAGAACCACTCATGTTAATTGTTGCATATCTTGTAAATGTGTTTATTTCAAAGTACTGGAAGACTTCCAAAAAGTTTCTATATTTAAAAGGGCAAAAAGGATGTTGCAGTGGATTTAGCCCAGGACAAAATAAAGTAAAGGTTAACTTGGACTTCCGTCGGTGAAGGCTTAAAAGCTAAAAAAAAAATAATATAATTAATGCTGGTCACTATGGTTTCGTGGTAGAAGGCTTTGTAAGACAAAGCTGATGTATTTTTTTTTAATAGGATTGTGTGTCTGGCCTATATTGCTATATAAAACTAATTTCTTTTTAGGCATTAAATCATTGCAGCACAATATTTTGATATAAAAGCTTGGATTATATGTAGCTGAGACATGGAAAAAACTAAAACTGTCCTGTTGCTTAAAGTGTAACTTTTAATGGGATGAGAAAGACCTACATCTAGTGGGTCTCCCCTGTACACGTGGCCCAGTTACACTTAATCAGCAGTTTTGTTGGTGATTTAAATTTGCTGCTGTATTTTTCGTGTGATGTGAAGAATAGTGGAGAAGTATATCCGCAGTTAGTCATGTAGTTCAGTCATCAAAATAGAGTAAAACTGTAGTTCATACAGAAAACTTATGTTGGGAAACCCTGTTTCGAGCATATGGGCATGATATGAGGAGAGGCAGGGAGAGCTGGGATGATTTAGGCTCCGGGGCACAAACCGAAATACAGGAAATTCTGTTTAAACACAGGAAGAAGTTTTTCACTGTGAGTGGTCAAACAGTGGAACAAGTTGCCCAAGGAGGTTGTGGAGTCTCCATCTATGGAGATACTCAGAACTCTACGTGGTCCTGGGGAACCTGGTGTGGTTGACCCTGGTTTCAGCAGAGGGTTTGGACTAGTTAATCTCTGGAGGTCCCCTCCAGTGTCATCCATCCCCTGATTCTGTGACTTGGGGGAGGGCTTGGAGCTGCGGTTGTCCGTGGGGATTATAATGCCATGGCAAAAGGACTAATGCAGTTCATGCATATAGAAAAAAGACCATGAAGTAGACAAACACATAAAATCTTGATGTTAACTTAAACAGCACTGCAAGACTGCCATTAGTATATTGTCTTGAATTCTGGTGGGGTGAGGTGTTTTCCTGACATAATAATGGTGGCCGTCTACCGTGGAGAGGACCTTTAACGGCAGGTCAGGTTGATAGGGTCTTGGGGGAGAGGAGGCAAGGCTCACTTGGCTCCTCCACTGTAGTATTTGATCATGTGTGAAGTAAACAAACCTATCTGCTCTTGATCAATGGGCATAGGTGATTGTGGACTCTCCTGTGTTTTGCCTTTAGCTCCAGTGTAGTCTTTTATTGCAGATATTACTAGACTAAGGAAAGTATTTGGGATAAATATTTGGGTGATGTGGTGTTTTGATGAAGCTTCTTAGCCGAAAAAGGTCGGGAAGTTAGACCACATGAGCTCATATCCTTTTTTCTTTTCTCCCCCCAACTCTATTCAGATTTAAGAACGCTGTTACAATTGGCAAAATTGCACTTTATCATCTGTCCGTTGGACTGAAGCAGATAGAACGGATGGGAAAAAGTACTGCTCACCACTGAGACCCGTAGACAAGATTTCCAGACTGCTTTGTTGAAGACATCTAAAGCAGCACAGCCTGGTATTTTACTGCTCCCAGTTTTGGATGCAGGTAATAATATTTCTGATAAAAATGATGTGTTTCTTAGATAAAAGGGGAAGTGTATAGTTTCCTATTTGTCAGGCAGAAAACACAAACCACAGGAGTTAAGTGGCTCGTGGCGAAAATTCAATGTAGAGTCGGGGTCTTGGGCTCCCTGCTCTCATGGTGTGTTGTCTCTCCTTGTGGGTCACTGTGTCCATTCAGGTTATCATCCGTTCTGGAGCAAATTCATTAGTTCATCTTCACCCTACACTTTGTGGGATGATACTCTTAATTGTTTGTGAAGGTCCTACATTTCAGAAGATCGTGAATGGATCAAGTTAAAGAACTTTTCTTCTCTCTCTGTGTGATGCTTGTTTGAGCAGACAACAGGGACTACAAAAAGGACTTCAGTGTGTTCCATCTGGGGAATACCTTTCTTCATCTGTCTTGGTTGTGTGGTGGCACTAACTGGCCCCGTAAAGAAAAGGAGATTTGCCTTTTGTGCCCAGCTTGATGGGTATAAGAGTTCTTGGTATTTAGTAGATGTCTACTGATGATTTTTACTGTGCTTGCCCCTAAAACGAAGATAGAGCTCACACCGTGCTTCCAGCTTATGATAAGTCTGACAAGGTTACAGGTTTTGGGAATCAAAGCAATTTTTCCTTCAAGGCAAGATTAGCAACATGCTTGCTGATTTCTCTTTTTCTCCTTTTTAATCAAAACCTGGATTCACATGGTTGCAACAGAGGTGGGAAATGTTAAGATCAGGAATGAGGTGTGTCTGTTAACAATTGTGCTCTACTTGCAATTTAAGTAGACTGGCTTCATACGGCTGTATGCGAGCGACTGACCTGAGAGTCGGGTGGGCCCTACGGCGAAATAGTAAGAGACAACCAAAAATGTTTGGCCATTCAGATATGTATTCCCCATGTACCCCCCAACCTCTTCCCCCAAACAATCAAAATATTTGGAATTCCACTGTTCAAAGTAATGGTAGTCAACAGTAAACTGAGACAGTGTTTTATGCTTCTGGTGGGGAAAACTAGTTCTCCTCACACCGAGAATTAATAAATTTGGTTGTATCTTCAAGTGTAAAAGACACTTAATTGTGCATTATAAACAAAATGAAAATCTGATTACTTTTTTTTTTTGGTGAATTTTGCACATAGTGGACATATGGGTCAGTATTTTAAGGGAGGGCCCCCCAGTCGCCAATGTCTCTTAATGCATGTCAACCAGCTGGGATTGCCTCTCTTTAGAGAAGGCTTCGTGCTTCTCGGCACTAAAACTGCTCCGAGCCTGGACCGTTGAAGGAAACGAGCTGGATTGACGCAGTGTATGTCAGTGCTGTTCCTTCTTCTTTCCCCTTTCATTTCCAGTAACTTCGGAACTCATCAGGCAGCTTGTACTAAATGGGACAGAAGAGCGACAAGCTTAAAGGTTTTAAGCTTCTGTGTGTTAAATTAAAATATGGGTCAAGTAATGAAAAGACAATATTACGGGCTGCAACGAGAGAAGGGCTGCAGCGTAAGCTCTTAGGAGACGGCAGAGAATTCAAGTGTTTGTTAGATTGTCTTGCTTATATTGATGCATATTTCTTCTGGTGTGCTAACTGATTCATTGATTTGACTCTCGAAGGCATCAGAACTGTGCTGGCACTGCAGTTGTATGTTGTAATAGCATTATCTGGAGGTCTCCATAGCATGGAGATTGTTCAAACTTTTGCAGTCTGTTTATTCTAATGAAGTTCTTATTGGCTTGTTGGATGCTTGCGATACTCTTTTCCTCCCTCATCTTGCCATTTCCTTGTGGTAGTTATTTTTGTTCTTGGCATCTAGGTTTTTTCAGGGAATTTTTATTTTTAAATTCTAGAAAATGTCTTGTTATGAAGCTGCTTTTTACTCTAAAGATGTGGGCTTTTCCCTATCATTTTCCCCTCAATCCCTGTAATAATAAACATGGAATATTATAAAGGAGTCTTTAGGGAGTAAGTAAATTGTGTAAGAACAGCTTTTTTTTTTTTTTTGTATTTTAAAGTTTTGTGGGGTGCGATCAATTAGTAGTATGTCATTCTCAGTGTAAGGTGGGAAAGACTTGCCTGATTTGGTTGTTCTCAGTGGCAGCTAGTGAGATAGCAAAGCCAAATAAGAAAAAGTTTTTGACAAAGTGGAGTTTTGGAAAGCCTAGATCTTGAGATCTTTCATGTGCTAGGGGGTCTGCAGTTTGTAGGTGGACTACTGTCCGTGATGGCTGGAGAAGGTATCACGTCCCTCGCTTGGGCACAGAGGTGCATCTCTTCCAGGCAGATGATGTACGTGAGATTGAGGAAAGAGGTCGGAGACATAAATCATAACTTATTACTGGAAATAACAGACTTTGGGTTATTCACGTGAAATCAAATGCCAAGTACTATATATGTTTAAGTTATGACTCAGTTTATGATTAATGTTTTAATTATTTGTGTTCTAAATTCTGCCATGTTGCGAATTTAATTAAATTTGAGATATAGATGTAAACAACAAACTCCATACCGTTCCTTTCTTCCTCAGATCGCTTACAGCCATTGAGATGCTTTCCCAGTGGGGGGGTTTGCCAGACTCAAAACCTGTAACGCCTCTGTGGCTGCTTCTTGCACAGCCGAGCAGGACCCACAGTAGCCTCGTGAGCTGGACAGAGATGAAAGTCACGTAAACTTTATTAAAATAGTGTCTTTTTTGGGTACGTATCAGTGGGTGGGCAAGGATAGGTAGCGCAGCCCGTGTTCAGGGCTGGGGAGAAATGGCCTCATGTGGGAGGAACAGCATCTCTCTAACTTCTGATAGAATCCCCTCGTGAGGGAGCTTGATGTTGTGCAGGGTGAGAAATGCTGCCTCACACAAGTATTATACATCATGTGTCTTTAACCATAAAATGTAAAAATTGTGTATCTTGGGAAGCCAGTACTATGATTAATATGATATAAAATACAGGGTGAGACTTTTCAAAGGCTTTTAAGAGTCTTTGCTCAACTGCCGTTTTCAGAAATGATGGAGATGTTTAGGTACCCAGGTCTCATTGGAACTCCGTGAGACTTTCAGCTTCTTTTGAAAATGTGGCTCCAGGTTACTTAGGTATTTTTTCTAAAATACTTTCATCATGCTCAATTTCATATGGCGTGGAGCGTAGGGGAGGGACATGCACTGAGATACTACTGGCACACGCAAAGCAATAGCAAGTCCAAGGGCAGACCGGTGTTCGTGGGGCGACTGGAGATTAGATGGAGACCACCAGTGCCACTCTCACAGGTGACCAACTCCCAGTTTCTCATCTATTTGCATCAGACGTGTAGTGGGTAGGTAAGCACAACCTGTCCATCTGTAACTCGTTTCAAGCTTCAGTGTGCAGTTAAAGTGGCTCCATAAATGTTAGTTATTTCCACATGTAGGCTTGGATATGCAAGTGTCGTTGTTAAGTGTAAAAGAAAATTGAGGGTGCGTCTCAGCTGTTGGCTTCGTTGCTGCACTGTGGTGCTAGTAAAAATGCAAGGCGGTGTGCAGGTTGCAGAATTATCGAGGTGACAATTGTGCTCTTGGCTATGCAGGTCTGGAAGGATGAGTGCCTCCAAGGACTGTCCTCGCCTGTGGACTTCCCCCATTTACCTCTCCCCCTTGTGGAAAGGAAAGCCCTTCCCACTGCACCCTGTGAGGGTTCAGCTTGCCCCCATCCCCTCTGGAAACGTGGTGGGATGAAGCTGGAGTGCTGATGAAGGGTTGTGGGGTGCATCTGTGCGCTGTATCTAATGCATTTTTATTGTTTGAAGGCAATTCCTTCTGACTTCCTCTGTTTTTCTTATGTGGTCATTTGTCCTTTTCACAAAGGACACACGCAACTGTTTTCAATTGAATGCACTTCATGTTTAACAAGGCCACTTTTCAAAAACAAAAGCCTAATGGAAGCCTAGCTGATGAAGGAAGAATTTTTTTGAAATTATTGGAGGCTTACAAATGATAAAGCCTAATTTAAAACCAGGAAAAATTTCAAAGTCCTCCATTGTTCTTTTTGGCCATTATTGCTAGAACCGTTTTCTTTTTTTTTATGAATTATGAAAATGTATCACTTTAAAATCTGAGGAATATATCTTAGTGCAAAGCAAAATGATATCCTGTGTTGAAATGGTAGCAGCAATGCGTACGGGCAGTTTTGAATCATGTGGTTACTGCTGTGAAGGTACTTCAGAGACTGAAACTAGAACCCCCTCGAGCACTTCCATCTGCATACCTGTAATTCACATCATCTTTAAAAAGGACTTTACCACACGCTTGCAGAGCGGGGATCGAAAGCGCGTGTATCAAATGTCATGCTGCAGTTTGGTCTGAAAGTGGCTGAGGTGTGGGGGAAGTTTGCTGTATTTTTTGAGAGGTGTAGCATGGGCTTTTCCCATGCAGAAGAAAAGGCAAGTGTAGAAAGTGAATACTTGGTATGTACTCATATATGTTTATACATAGGCTGGGATGTTCTTTTTCTGTTTGTTTTGTTGTTGTTTTTTTTTTTGTTTTTTTTTTTTTTTTTCCTGACAACTTGAATTTGAATATTATCTACTGGAAATTTCACAGGATTCCGGTAAACAGTTAATAATTATTTTTAGGTGATTTCCAGTATGTAATCTCATAAACTCACTGTTTCAGCATTCTTTGTAACAGTATCTTCTCTCTCTCTCTCTTTTTTTTTTTTTTTTTTTTTTTTTTTTTTCTTAAATGAGACAAACCCCGGGTAGTTACTCAGATGTTCAGATGTTTGCTGGGAAACACCAGCTGCATAGGTACTGGCGGGGTCCTGCAAGTGTGCTGCCAGTTCATCTGAG
Source organism: Vanellus vanellus (assembly GCF_965231255.1). Classification (NCBI taxonomy): domain Eukaryota; kingdom Metazoa; phylum Chordata; class Aves; order Charadriiformes; family Charadriidae; genus Vanellus; species Vanellus vanellus. The sequence goes on from NC_138910.1 coordinate 4,847,437, forward strand.
CCAACGTGCTTGGTAGGACCCTGATGTAGCGAGAGTAGCATTTGCAGAAGTAAATCTTGAAATACCAATTTTCTGTCTTGTTTTGTACTTTTTTGTTGTTGCTTGTGGGTTTTTTTGTTGTTGTTTTTGGTTTTTCAATTTTTCATTAATAATATGTTTGTATAGCAGGGCAATTCTAAGCATGTCTTAGCTGTGTATAAGGTCACGGTTACAAACTAAAAATCTCAATTAGGATGGGCTCAAAGTAGTCAAAATATGGACTTTGTATAGATATTTTTATATACACACATTCATTCGCTTAAAGGATATTTAATTTGTAGTGGCTTAGAGACCCTGGAACAGACAGGGGTGCAGATCTGTAGGAAGCAATATTCTCAGTGAGATCAGGGAGAGCCTTTTTTTGCTCTTTTGTTTATGAAGCAGCAGCTGAAAATGAAAGCCTACGACTTGCAACAGTGGCTTGCTTGCTTAGAGCAAATACACAGATTTTCATGAGGTCAAAGGATTCACTAGGTGGCTTTCCGGGTACCATGTACTTTCTCGGATCACTGAATAACCCATCAAGATCATTTATTTAAGTGAAGACTGAAATACTGAACTAGTGTCATTCTTGAGGGTGGACATACACAGCCTGTGCAGAACTCTTGACCCAGGCTAACCTGGGGAGTAAAAGTTTTGAAATCAAACCCGGATTTGCAGTGTGATAGCCATGAAGCATTGAAGGCGCTTGCTTGGCCAACTGGTTCATCTCAGCTTAGAATGGAAACTAAAACCCCTCCCTGCACCAAGAAGGGAAGCCTAAAGAGGAAATAATGACTTAAAATATGCTTTTGTCTTTGTTCTGGAAGAAGATAAATTTTTTAACATTTTTTTTTTTTTCCAGAAAAAACTCTGGTTTGTATTGTGTTATAAATTCTTGGCAATTTAATTATAGTCTTCAAAGTGTGTAAGTGACTGTACTGATCTAAGAGCACTTGACGAAAGTTAATTGTGTGTTCTGTGGTCAGCACAAACTTACTGGGGTGTTGCGTGTTTTTATTCTGTGAGGCTATTGGCAGCTAAGAGAGTTATGTATTTCTATATCTTTTATGAAACTGTAATGAAAATGAAGTTATAACTGTGAAGCTTACAGTTTTGACAGCAAGAATGGCCCTTCGATCTCTGAAGGCTGCTGGATCCTCCATGCAAGTTGAAACCATAAACGTTTTATGGCACAAGATGAATTGCTGGAATCCAAACATAAATTTGAGAAAGAAAAAAGAAATAATTGAGTGAATGCCTGCATCCTTGAATTTCTTGAATTGCTGCAGGAAAGAAGAGCCATATGGTATTTTGGTATCTTGTAATGCATTGGAAGAATATAGACTACGAGTGACTTGGGCTGAATCCTGCAGACATCCTGTGTACGGGAATATGACCTAATTTTAGTAAAATAGGACTTTATGTTCAGCTTGCATCGTCCAGACAGTTGAAGGATTTTACCTAAACTACCAGATTAAGTATTTCTATGTATTTAGTCACTGTAGGGGGAGCGGAGTCCGAGAGCATGGGGCCCAAACCACGGTCTTTCATTTTCTGTTTTGAATAGAAGAGGAGCATGGAGGGAGAAGAGTATTTTCGTGTTCCTTCTTTGAAAGTGAAAACAAAGGAGGCTGACATCCTTTTACTTTTTCAGTCAAGTGTCACTCATCCTAAAGTTGTAATAATCAATTCAGAATGGCTACTTACACTTCTTTACAAAAATCGGATGAAAGAACCTTGCAGATAAGGTAAAGACCACAAAAAAACCCACCCTCATAACTTCATAACTTTAAACTGAATTAGTTGTTTCTTTGAATTGCTTGGGTTTAGTCATGTTGCCATAGGTATCAAAGCAGCTAGCTATTATCATTTCTTTGTGAGGATTTCTGCTTTTTTATATTCACGTTTCAGCAAATCAAAGGATAGGTCTTCAGACACGAAATGGAAGGTGTGTTGTTTTAAAGATATGCTAAACATACCTATACCGAGTTGGTCTAGGTATTCTGGGTACCAGCAGCGGTGCAGATGCAGTGACACAGGATTTGCATATGGCAGCAACGTAATTACATACCGTGTGTTCTTGGAAAATGTTTATCTTGGTTGCTAAAGCTTTGGTGTTTTATCTCTGCTAGCTAGATTAAGCTGGCTCAGATACCGCTGCTCGCTACACTTACAGCTCTCTCGTGGTGGTTGAAAGGACCCTACGTGTTAGCTGCCAGTAAGTTTCGACGATACACGTTACTTTTATTGTTTTATGTTCAATTCTGCTTCGCTTTCAATTGAGACATCCATTTTGGGTTCTTTGCAGGAGCCTACATTATTAGGTCTGTGATACCTTGGAAGAAATCTGAAGCCTTAAGACATTTTAGGAATGGGGGAAATCCTAATGGTTGGGATTTCTGCAGTGATTGTAAACGGCTGTGCGTCTCCATGTAATAGCGTACCAATGATTATCAGTCTGTGAATTAAGAGGATATTTTGTTTCTAGACTTCATGTTACATCACGGAACAAATAAAACTAATTAAGGCATCAAAGATAACTGCATATGAAAGCCTTATTGCACCACATACTGAAAAGCAGTGTTTTGGCGTAGTCTTGCGCATAACTTTACGTGTGACGAACAGTAAGTTAAACGTGAGCCACTCATCTGCCAAATATTGCTATTGTTCACGAAGATTTCCCCATCACCAAGACGGGGTGGTTTTATTTATCTTCCTATAATCACATACAGTTAAGTGATGGAAACTCAACTTAAATGAGTAGAGCCCCCGGCCCACTCATGCAGGCAGTGCTGTTGGAACCTGTAGAGCTTCTTGTGCCCAAGAAAAGGGTATTTTGGGCATGATTAGTATTGTTTTTACGCTTGCATCTTTTAGCACTGTTCTTTATTTAGTATCATTTTGCTAAATAAAGGTTTAGTTTAGTCCTAACTTGAAAGACCGGCTTTAAAGCTGCACGCAGTGACTGATTTTCTTTTGAAGAGTTGAATCTACGTATAGAATCTCACTACTGGTTTTGACTAACTTCTTTGCAATGTTTTCTTTCAACTTTCGAAATTCATTAGCTGTAAACCATGTGTAAAATGTTTTCAGTCTTTGAATTGCTGTTTGATTTAGCAGCCTTGCATATCTGTGAATCTAAATTAAAAAAGTCATTTAGTGAGGAAATAGTTAATAACAAAACATTACGAACAGTGTGTGAAGAGGCTGTTAGTTTTGTTCAGGAAGTTTCCATTTTCTAGAATTTGTGCTGCCTCATTATTTGTAATAGTGAAACTACTCCTTACCAAGCATACCGATCGCTTAAATGAAGAACTGAAAGTAATGTTTACAATTCAGGGTGGAAAATACTGAGTTAGGCTTAGCGGGCCAAATTCTGCTCTGGAGTAAAATGGTAAGAACCCAAAGTATTGCCCAGAACATCACCCAGCCTTGATCATTTTAAGAGGGCTTCAAACAGGATTCTTAATGTTTCTTTTTAGAATAGCTAAATTTAGTGAAAAGATGCAGCGTAAGCATTTTGTGAACCAAAGCCAGGACCGAGATTCTCCAAAGTTGATGGCTAAAGCACCTCAACACTCGATGGTCACTTATCGGAAATCGGGATGAAAGAATTTGGAGGCAAGTTTGCGGAGCTGCTCTAGGAGCTGCGCTGGTTGTGCTGGTGGATGGTGTCCTCTCCCCAGTCGTGTCCTAGGGGCGATTTTTGCTCTCTTGCTTCAAGGCTGGTTGACTTTTGGTGGTTGCTAAACTTTTTTTCTCTATCATAGTTGGGTAATTGACCTTAAGTGTCTTCTAGGTTGAGTAATTATACTTTATCTACTTTAAAATTCACTTTCCAGTCACTGAATAACGGGCTAATGCTAGTAGAGTCATTTGCCATGACAGCATGTTTTTGCAGGCTTTAATTGTCATATGTACAAAGGTGTTCAATGTTTAGGGGTGAAGGAGCCTTAAGTTATTGTTGGTTCAGACTCTCAGCCCAGTTTATGTCTTCTTTCAGCTGTTCCGTCAATATAAGATTCACTTTCAATTGACTTATGGCATCTGGGGTTTTTTCAGCTATAGAAGAATAATATAAAAGCAGCAGTGAGACGGCGGTGGCACAAGGAGATGCAATCAAGGTGTGTTGTATTTCAGCCACAGGATGAGTTCTTGGAGGGCATAATTTAGAGAAACCCTTTGCTCCCTTAAATTATCATACAGTACTTTCTCCCTTTCCTTTGTAAGTTTAAGTGTTGGCAGAAGTAATCTGGATTCGGTACTTCATTTCATATTTTTAGTTGTACATCAGAGAAAAACTATTTATCATCGAAGAGCCAATAGAACTGTTTACTATGTTTTTAACTACAATGTATTCTATGCACTTTAGTACTAAGATTTATTTATTTTTTTTTTAGGGAAAGTACCAGGCAGCTCTGTGTCCTTCAATATTCCCCCACCCTGCCCCAACATATCTACTTTTTTAATGACATCGATGCAAAAAGACAGCTGATAAATTGTAAGTTAATTATGTTTTTAAATCTGTCATTAAGGTAGAAGTTCCGCTAATATTGCAAAATCAAGTAGTTTCCATAAAATGGTACCAACTTGCACATTTTTTTATTTTATAAAGCATCAATATTTTCTTCAAAAAAACTGTATCTGTGCTAAGTAACAAGTTAATTTGTCTCAGTGAACAATATGAAATTACTATTTGCAAGTCACGTATGGTTGTGTAACTACTGCTTCTTTCCTAGCAACATTTTTCAGAAGTTGCAGTGTGTTCTCTTTGAATATAAAGCAGTTTGGTAACACGAGAAATGCTTTAGAGTCTGTCAGCAAGTTGTTATATTGCAAGACTTCAAGAGGCAATACATTAGGCAGAAAGCAGTGGCGATACCTGTAGAGCACACCATACGTGCCCTTAAGCAAAAGATAATAATTAGTTGCTCGTATTCCCATGCAAACTATCCCAAGTGTTGATGTTTATGAATTGCAAAGATGACGGCGATACCAACTCAAGTTGGGGTTGTTTATGCCCATTCAATTTTTCATGTACCTATAAGATGTTTTGATGAGGGCGTTTAGTCCAAAGGGATTTGCCAGCCTTAATCACACCTCCAGTGATTTAAAGAAAAATAAGGGTCGTTCTTCAAAATATTTTAAGTGCTGATTTCCACTTCAGTACTAATAACAAACAGTAAGAACATCTCTGAAAATATCTTCATATTTTGTTGGCCGAATGCGATTCAGTTGTTTCTGTCACTCTTGTGGGACGACGGTCGTTAAAAGTAGTGAAGTATCTGCTGTTAGGTAGCCTGCGGAGTGAGAAGTTACCCACAGCTTGTGGGTACCTGCTTTGCTAATTAGTTCATGAACATTCAGATCATACATTTTGCACTTCAGTCAAAAGAAGATATTTGACTAGAATCGACTTTCTTTGGTATTCTGGTACAGCGGGCGCCGGTGGCGTGTTTCCTAAAAGCGCAGTTGTAAGAACTATGTGATTTAAATACAATTGTAAATAAAATGTTGCCATTAATAATTTAAATAAATTTAAATAATAATTGCAAGTTTACACATGATAGATGTATTGGGGATTAATTTGTACCATGTATGTTTTAGAGCACTTACATGTAGACTCCTGACAGTTTAACCATTTTGTTATTGCAGAAGTTTTGGCGTTCCATAACACGTGCCTGTAAATATGGCAAAACCGGTAAAAAAAATAGGGTAATAAAGGGGTCTGTGCAGAGCCTCTCCATGCCAAAGGCTCGCTGACCAGTGGGGATGTGGTGAGCTGGAGGGTGACATTGTATTAGTTCAATTTGGGGGAAAGGGAGTAAAAATTTGTTTTCTTTTTTAACCAGAAGATGTTAACATGAAATCTTCCTGTGGAAGGTCTCAGGTTTGATTCGTGCTTAGCAAAACACCCCAAATTTCCACTTGGGGGTGGGAGGAAACACTTAACAATTCTTTTAGTTCGTTTCAGTGAATTAAAAGAAGATATTAGGAAAAAATGAGATCATGTGAGTATATATTACCTGAACCATATAATTTAAATCCGAGCTATCTCCACTGAATTATAAGAGTGGGAGGAGTTTGTTAGTCATCACGGAAGGCAAAATGTCAAAATGACTAATTACGCTGTTATAGGGCTGAGGAGATACGGTTAATTCCTGAGCAGCAGAACAGGTCTTTAAGAACTGTGGTAAGACTATGCCCAATATAAATATAGCTAATACTATTTCGGTATAATTACATTAGTTGTCATGGCACCGTTTAGGAGATTATATCGCACAGTTCCTTACGTGGGACAGTGCTGGTGGTGTCACGTAGGTAGGAAATGTAAAGCTGCATCATGTTTTGAACATGGCAATTCATCGTGTGTGTTTTACCTGGTTTTCTGTGACTGTAGTCAAGATAATAAGAATATACGTTATTTCACTTGTGCCCAGTTCTGAGAGAGCTCACTGGAGGAATGTCTTCATAAAGAACTGAGTTGCGATTCTCCATCACTAGCAGATAAGAATTTTTTTAGATCACAGGAGATATTGTATCATGTGTTGAGAGCCTCCATTGCAGTTTTTCAGTCGATCTTCTCTGGTAGGTTTTTTACAGCTTTAATTGTGATCCATTAGTGCCAAAAGAGTTAATTTCACCTTAAATATTTCTCAAATGAGTACATGGGCAGGAGCTTTCCTGCTGGACTTTTCCTCTGCTACTTACCGCTCTGCTCCTTACCTATTTCTAGTGTCTGGTTCTTTAGGTAAAAAGAAGTTACTCTTGTTCTTTAAACAAATATGCAGAATTCACGTCTTAATTTTTTTTGAGGGGGCTTTCAAATGTAACTATAATTTAATATAACACTCTTTTCAAATATAACTACGTATTTTCTCAACACTTAAACACAGCCAGGGCAACAGGCTGATTTAATTGTCAAATGCAGTCCTGATGCAGCAGGACTTTTTATTTAAAAAATAAAAATTAAAAATTATTGCTATATCTTTTAATGTAGGTGCTGCTGGAAGTCCTGTAGTTTGCTAGTTTTGTTAAAACTGAAGCATTTATAGAGGCAGAAATTATTCTCTTTACAGTAAGGATAGTATGGGAAATAATCTGAATCACTGCAACAAAATAATTGTCTTACTAATATAATTTCATTTATTTAAATTGGTGTTGTACAATTTCATTAGTCTTTAAGCAGAAATAAAGAAAACCTGCAAGTAAAGAGGTGCTGTGGTTTACATACACAAAAATACAAATTGCACGGATGTAGCTGATGCATCGAATAGCATTGAACTACAGTCGTGCTTCTCATGGTTCGGTAAGAAAATGGTATTTCACAATTGTGAAATGTGAAGACTTGCACTTGGTGTGAAGTCCCACCCAAACCCGATAAACAGGGATTTTTATGTCTTTTTTTCTTCTGCAAGAGGTGAGCAGTAGCTGCACAGTGTTACTACTTCTGTGATAGTTGATTCATCCCTTTGCTATGCAAATTTTAAGTATACAAGGATTCAGTACTTTTATTTAAGAAATATGCCTGCAGGCTGTATTGGTAGGCTTTAGGGAGATATCTGGTTTGGTGTGAAATAAATAGTTGTTAAGAGATCACATGAATTTATGTCTTAGAAGATGAAAAGTGGCGCTGTGAGCGTTTCGAGAGCACCCTCCTGGACCTGGCGTGCAAGCTTGCCGCTTGGTTTGGGTTTTTCAAAGAAACCTCACCAACCTCATGGAAAATCACTGAGCTGTGGGCCGGGGTGGGGAGGAGGGAGAGCAGCGACGTCTCACCTTAAAAAGGCGAATCAGGACTTGAATTTCAGACACCCCCAGCCCCAATCTCTGGGGGGTTGACCCTTGGAGTAAATTCTTGCTGGTCCCGGTCGAGGGAGCGGTTGCTTTTGCTAAAACTTCTATCTTCAGACCATTTGAGTGCGAACTTTTAATGAATTGATTTAAATGCCATAATTCAGGTTTATGTGCAAGTCGTAGGCATCCAAGTTTGCATATTTTGTGTGAAATGGGAGGGGAAAAAAACCAACTCAAAGCATTTGAGTGAAAGATTGCTTTGGTACTGGCAGTTGGTGCTGAAGATCTGTCTTGCTAAAGAAAACAAAGCGTTTGCTTAAAAGCAAACTTGCTGCCTAATGCATTTTCATACACAGTTGCAAAATATAATACCAGTTTAATAAAATTTAGGCTGTAAAATAGCTATTAGGTTAAGCCCAGCCCCTTTTTATTCTGTTGCTGTCAAAAATATTAATCAACTCTGCACTTCAGTATGACATTCCCCCTTGGTGCAGTGGCGTTACCCTTTCTGTCTCTCATCATCAGCAGTGTTTTCTCCAGTGGTTTCTTCTGTGCTACAGAGGAACAACATGTTTTGGAAACGTTTGTTCCTTTCCTATGAATAACTTTATCTTCATTTATGTAACTGTGGTGATGACTTTTATGCCTTAATGATCATGGAATCAGAATGTTTTAGGTTGGAAGGGACCTTGAAGATCATCTCGTTCCAACCCCCCTGCCCTGGGCAGGGACACCTCCCACCAGCCCAGGTTGCTCCAAGCCCTGTCCAACCTGGCCTTGAACACCTCCAGGGATGGGGCAGCCACGGCTGCTCTGGACAGTTGGCTTTCTGGGCTGCGATGGCACACTGCTGGCTCATGTTGAGCTTCTCGTCAATCAGCACCTCCAGGTCCTTCTCCTCAGGGCTGCTCTCCAGCCGTTCCTCACCCAGCCTGGATTTGTGCTTGGGATTGTCCCGACCCAGATGTAGGACCTTGCACTTGGCCTTGTTGAACTGCATGAGGTTGTCATGGGCCCACCTCTCCAGCCTGTCCAGGTTCCTCTGGATGGGATCCCTCCCCTCCAGTGTGTCTACCTCACCACACAGCTTGGTATCATCGGCAGACTTGCTGAGGGTGCACTCGACCCCACTGTCAATGTCATCAACATGCTTTATGTAAAGCTTATATCGGTCATATTTGTCTCCTGGTTAAACTAAATACTGCCTTTTTTTTTTTTTTTTTTGGTCCTGTCACACTTCATTTGAAAGAACTAGTTGACCTAGAACTTGGTACAGGTTTTCCAGTGAGGAGATACAATTAACAGTTGCATATTTTCAAAAGTTTAATTTCTGGGCTGTTTGTCTTTCCGGATGGTGGCCGCACACCCACCTGAAGAGCGCAGAGGTGCCCGTGGGGACGCATCTCTGGTACTGGTGGTGTTGCTTGGTGGAGGTACGGCTGGAACCCAAAGCCATGGGTTTGCCAAGGCTTCACAGGTAGCCTTGAACGATGACCTTGCACGGCTGCCGGGGGACAGCCAGATCATGGCAATTAGGCGCAGAAACCACGCAAATCACTTAATTGTGGTTCTTTTGACGATACCAGTGTCAGAAGAAACAGTACACCTTGTAAGGTGTTAGCAGCCCATTAAAAAAAATGAAAGTTTAATACCCCTCAGGTGCACGTGGTGTTGCTTCAAGGACGATATCGCGTGTGGGCAGGCGGAGCGTGGCGGGGGATACGTATCTGCGTTGGACTGGATTTGCCTTTTTCCCCATGAATTCGTAACAATTTTTTTTTTCTTCTTCGCATTTCATCTAGAAGCAGACAAATGAAGAAGAAAATCAAATATTTTGTGGGAAGCATATGGAGGAGTCCTCCTAGGCCTGTTTTCATTATGTTTCAAAGCCCTTTGGACAGACTTCTGAAGAAGCCGGATGTCTGGCAGGCTGCGGGACGGGCAGGAGCGAGGTGCTGGGCTGCTCTTCCCGGGCGTAAGGGCAGCCTCCTTTGATCAGATGGAGAATTATATTATCTAATTCTTTGACAAAAGTTCTTTTTAAAGGCGTAAGCAGGTCAGATACACTCCTCAACAGCTTTTATTTAAAAAATAATCATAATTAAAAAACATTTTATTGAAACGGAAACACAACACGAAGTAAACTTAGTTGTGTATCCCGACCAGTCGTGATCCGCTTTACTGCGTTTTTCTGTTACCAAAAAAAGCAGTATTTTTATTATTTGTAAGAGAGGAAGAACAGAAAATGGTATCTTATATAAAAGCTGCCTGTCTGCATCATGGACATCCATATGTGAGAGCTGATGCTTTCTGCTGTTGCTTTTCTTTAGTTACAGGTTTTTCTTTAGCATTTACGTACTCGATTCCCATGCCTGCCTTCAGATTTTTATCTGTTCTGACAAAGACTACACCGATAATTGCTAAAATAGAAGCTGGCAGGAAATTCGGGGGTCTTTTTTGTTTCTGGACTTGACAAAATTGTTATACTTCATTTTATGTGTTCTGGTTTTCTTAGGTAGTGATTTCCTCCTGCGTGTGAGTAAAGCTATTAACAGCGACGGTGCTTTGAACTGTCATTTCATACCACTTGAAGTTAATTACTAGAAAACTGGGGTTTTCTTTCTTATATTAACCGGTTTCATAGAAAGTATATCTCTTTAGTGAGGATGTCACCGTGAGGTAGGAATAACTACAGTAAACTGAAGAACGGAGCAATTGAGCCTTTGATCATACGAAAATGTAAGCATGTGTTGAACTTTCCACTTGAGCATTCCCACTGGCTGTACGAGGCTTATGCAGCTGTATTTCAAGGGTCCGGGGCTTGGTAGAGATTTGAGAAGTCCTCAGCAGGCTCGGCAATAAAACCCAGATATCCGATCAAGCCGGGGTGCTTTAAGTCTTTGCTCAGACTGCTTAGTAGGCACAGAGTGAGGGAGATAATAGATTTTTAGCTTTTACATTCAAAGAAACCGTTCAATTAAAGGAATTCTCGACAATTTTAAATGCTCTGTTCTTGCAGTGTTTGCACGGAATGATGAGGAATGGTGTGATTTTGATTTTTTTCCTTTTGGACGGGAGAAAAACCTATCCCATTTACTTTATATTGTTGCAGTTTAAAACATAAAATGGTATATCGTTTATATTTACTGTTCTCAGTAGTTTCTCCAAAATGATAAGAAAACCAGGCCTATTATCCTGTAGTATTGTGAGTAGACAATGAACATATCAGCATTGATATAGTAGGAGGTTGCTTGCAAAATAATTGCAGAGGATGATCTGATTTTTGCGATTTCATAACTCGCTATCTGCAATGCCATATAGATTTATATGAGGTTTTTTTCCTGCTATTGGAGGCAATGAAAAACAAAACTTGCAATAGTTAAGTTTTTGGGTGTTTTTTTTTTTTTGTTTTTGTTTTTTGTTTTCAAAGTGAAAAAGAAAACAAGGGTCACAACTGAAGAAGGGAGAGCTCTATATTGTGAAAGAACACGGGATCGTAGGATAATTCAGTTTGGAAGGGACCTTTGAAGGCCATCTAGTCCAACTTTTTGCTCCAAGCAGGGTTGGCCATGAGCCTGTGATACTTATATCCAACAGAGTATGTAATTATGGAATACTTGTGTATTACAAGATCTTTTTCTGTAGTGACTGTATTTAATCCAGTGCAACTTTCTAGGTTACATTGAGGGTATGACTCATAAGGCTGTCATTTATATTCCTTTACATTATAAAATGTAGTCTACAAAAAAAACAGACGATTTTTCTCAAGATTTGGATTCTGTGCAATCAGAACTCAGGCCAGTACCTCCAAGTATCTTCTTGGACTATGTTTTGGGATTATACATAAAATGCGTAAGTATTTATGTTTTTCCTTAGCGTCAGCAGTGCCTTCATTGGAGGCATTTTTTTTTTCTGCAAAGACTTAGTAAGTTAAATAGTTACTATGGAATACTTACAAATGGATCTTTTCTGCAAAGAATTGAAGGAGTTGTTGGTGTGTTTGGGTTTGGTTTTTTTTTTTTTTTTTTTTTTGTTCTGTTGGCATTTGAAAAGCAGGAAAAAAAAGTGACTACTACAACAGAATTTTATTAATGAATGATTTACACTGGTTCCAGCTGTGACCATGTGATTAGTCCTTCACTAAGCAACAATGGGTATTTTCTTTCTGCTTTTATTTGATTTCCAAGAATGTGTCATCTGTTACATAAACTGCTGCCAGTATACCCCATGTAAACTGGTATTTTTTATTTCCCTGAAGCGTAAGATGAATACCCACCCATATCCTTCTGGAAATACTGTTTTAAATGAATTGGGAATTTTATTGACTATATCTTATTCCGCATGCCAAAATCATAAAACTTAAAATATTTATTAAACGCACTAGACTGTAGGATGCCTTGTTCCCTGGTAGTGCAAAAGATAGATTATTTTCACTTTTACATTTCTATCTTAATATTTTATTACAGCAATACAATGTGTTATAGAGGTGGACAAGCCTGCAGATTGAAATGTGGATAGTCCAGATTGTTCCTTTCCCTCGACCATATGGTGTAGTTCTAAAAGCCTTTTGTATGCTGTCTGTTCAGTTAATTGTAAACTCGGTCTTTAACGTACCTTAAAAAATGAGATATATGTGAACTAAAAGTCAGCATATCCTCTGGTAAGTAAAGTTTGCTAAAATATATCTAAATTCACAGTCCTGGTCTCTTGGTAGATTTTCTTTTTGGGTAGATTTGGAAGTCTTTCGCTGTTTCTTGGTAACGAATGTGAGTCTGTGCGTGTGGAGGGACAGGTTTTTCCGTTTCCTCCTCGGGAAGGGGAGGGGGGGGAAAGATTTGAGTATATAATGAACATTTCATAATATTTTTGCTTGGCAGACAGCTCTGCCAGTGGGTGATGTGCAGGAACATCGAAGATTTCTGACAGATGGATGGTAGGACTGCTAATACACCTACACACGTTTCAGCGTCTGATGTTCCCGGTGTTTCTCTGATGCCCAAGAAGCTTGTGCTCACACTTTTGGTCTGATGTTGCCCGGTGCCGGGCTTTAGAAGAGCGGAATCAAATCTCGCTCTGGATTTTCATATGCTGCAAAGAAGGTGGTTTATTATAGTCCTTACAAAGCAAAGCATTTATTATGGAGGCAAACATTGTTTTTCTGTAATAAAGAGTTAAAAATTAATTGTGAGAGAGTTTCAGAAGCGATTTTATTTTCTGTTGTCTCAACATAAGAAGCCATTTGGGAAAAGTGACTGTTTTCAATGAAGGTAGGGTTGATACATCTAAAAAGGAAAAAAGAAAAGAGTAGGAGTCTCTCACTGAAACTGCTCTTCTGCGAGTCCCAACCTGTTTTTCAGCATTGGAGAGTGTTTGCTCATTAGTGGCAGTTTCAGTGGTAGGCAAGGCTCACGTCATGGCTTGGAGATAAAAATTCACTAAAATTAAAAAAAAAAAAAAAAAAGCCAAAACATTGGAAATCAAGCAAGAAATAAACGACGGTAGTGGAGAGTGAGACCAGTGCAGTGAGAGGCCTCTCATAATGAAACTTATTGATCTGTACTGCATATCTAAAGTTTTCAAAGGATTTCAGATTCTTCTTCTATCAGCTGAATGCAAAGGAATGGGTAACCTTAGGGGATGTTAGAAAGGAAAGAATGCGACTTCTTTTTTGCCTGCAGAGATTAAAGTAACTCTTTACCTTTGTTAAGCATGGAGAAACGGAGAGAGCTTCAGCAAGAGTCTCTTCCAAATGGAAGCAAATAGGAACCAGTAGCCAATAGTGCATCTCTTTCTTCCCATTAGATAGTATACTCATCGTGAAATAGTGGAAAAGTCACGAAGTTAAATAGTGTGATGGTAACTCAACAGCAAAAAGTTGCTGGAGTACCGTAATTTTTCTTACGCTGGCTTTCCCTACGCCTCAGCTTATGTGATAAAATATTTTCCTTAGTAGGTTCTTCTGAAACGTCACCTTTGTGGAATGATGAGAAAGGAGTAGACTGGGTTTGTGCTACAGAAGCAAATTAGGGTCCTGCTCAGCTGAAGGATGATCGGGTGGATGCTGTATGCACTGGCCAGTGTATATGGTGAAATGAGCGGCATCTTACTTCCATTCCTTGATCTTTTGGCCGTAGCGTGAAATTGGTAAGAGCAAGAAAGTCTTTGTGGGCAGAACTCGTGCTTCTTGCAATCCAAGTAGTTCAGAAGCTTTGAAACGCAGGAGGCCACACGTAATACTTGAAGAATCCCGCTGTAATTTTGAGAGCTGAAAGAGAAGCAGTGACTTTTTTGCAGCTTCCATATCATGAGAACAGTTCTCAAAGCCTGCGTGATGCCACTTGTAGACAGTATCTGAATAAAAAAGCTGCCTGGTTTTACTGTACACTGGCAAATGTAGGCTCACTTCATTAGAGCAGACAGGGCAAACAATATGTGCTAACTTGTATTGTTTTTAAAAAACACGCTAATTTAACTTTTCACAGAATGGTCAGGGTTGGAAGGGACCTCTGGAAATCATCTAGTCCATGATCATCTAGTTTTCATGATGTTTCCAAAATATGAGAAAGAAAAGTAATAGAAAATCATATATCCTCAACAAAAATGTAAATATTTTTGTAAAAAAAAAAGTCTTTATTTAGCCTACTTGTATTTTAATGGCTGTTTCATTAACTTTCGCGGTGTGCATGACCATTCAGAAAGTTATTAATGATGCCAGCTTAGGTTGTAAAACAGCGGAGTCGGAGACTGTCACTTTTATAGGCTTCAGATTTGTGAAAATACACCAAATTATTTGGCTAATTTTGAGGATTGCTGGTTTTTCAGCAAGTCCTTTCACAAAAATAAATCCAGCAATTCTAAAACCGAGGCTGGACTCTCATGCTTCTTGGACTACTTGAAAGTATCATTGAGGTAATTTTACTTGTATGGTACAATCTGATTGATAGTGGTACAGAGGACCTCCTAGATACATGTAAGATCTTTTCAGGGTCTCCACTTGCAGTGCTTACAGAAGAGTACATGGACAGAAAGTAGGAACAGGAGTGTAGAAGACCAAAAGTCAAAACAGGCTTAGAGGACCACATACAGAATAGGTGTAGAAGAGTGTTAGTAGACTTATAATATTCATGAGCAGGGGCTGGAAAGGACAGAAGAGGAACAGAAGATTGGAGAGATTTTGGAAGGAGCATATGAAGTAGAGTTGATTAAGAAATGAATGACTCTGGGCATGTGTGAAAAGCTGTTCCTTTTTTTCTGGTGGGAAATTGAGCTGTTCCAAGCAAGTCTAATGAAAATGAGGAAAATGGGATGAAATGAGTCTTAAGTCTAACTGCGGGGGGGGGGGGGGGAGAAAGTCAGAGATGAAGAGGATGACTTGGGATTTGATGTGGTGAGATGGAGGAGGAAGAAAGAAATTGTTTGTAAAGGTGTTTGAGACAATTTGAGTGGAGAAGAATTGGCAGGCGGGGAAGTAAGGCTGGAGATTAGGCAAGGAGAATAAGGCAATGGAGCCATGAAACGGCTTCTGAACAGCAAAGGACTCTATTGAAACTGCAGATTTCCTACTGAGGAATGAAGCATGGTGGGGAAGGAGAAGAACATTTGAGATTGTGGCCCTAGCAGAGAGGAGACATGGTAGGGGGGTCCAGACATAGGAAAAGGGTGGAAGCGAGGACAGTTTGAGACAGGAAGATTTGGTATGTATTTCACCAAGGTAGCAGTTGATATGCTGTAAGTCTATCCTTTGTAAGATTTATTGCATCATCGAAAAAGTTTAAAGAAGAAAAAAAGATGATGTAGGAGTAAGGTAAGGACAACAGGAAGTAATTAGAAAAGAAGGTGAAAGAATAGGAAACAAAATAGAAGTTGTTAAGAAACGTAAATGAAGAGAGGAAATCAGGGATTCAGTCATCTGAGAAACAATTCATATGGCTTCAAGAAGTGTGGATTTTCCTTTTGAAGATGGAATTCATCAGCTAACCAGATGAAAAATTATATTAATAGAGGATACAAAATTTTGTCTCATTTTCAGTTTAAAAAAAAAAAAAGAAATAATGGAAGTGCAATCTGGGTAAAATATGTATTTGTCTATATTTTCTTACAAGGGCTCATGCTAATGAAAAACTAACACTGTTGTTCAGAACATTTTTTCATGTGTAGCAAAACAGCAAGTAAATTCCTGCCGGTTTAAAAGAGAATGTGCATTGGGGTGTCTGGAAGTAGGGACACAGGAGTCACTGCTCCTTTCTTCTGCTCTTAGTTTCACTATAAAATTACTGTTGGAAAATTGTGCAAATCACAATTTTTAATTTTAGTTTTTTCATCGGTAAAGCAGAGATAACAATACCTCCCTCCCTCACAGGAGTGGTGTGAGGTTTAATTCTTAGATTTTGTTGCTTAAGGCATACTGAAGCAAAACAATTGAAAATATTTGGTTAGAAGTTATATAATAATTAGGTTTATTTATCGAATCCAAATACGTTCTTACAATTAGTTTCTAATTTGAACATGTATGTAGACTGAGAGCAGCCCTGAGGAGAAGGACTTGGGGATGTTCATTGATGGGAAGCTCAACGTGAGCCAGCAATGTGCGCTGGCGGTCCAGAAAGCCCCCGGCATCCCGGGCTGCATCCCCAGCAGCGTGGCCAGCAGGGCGAGGGGGGGATTGCGCCCCTCTGCTCCGCTCTGGGGAGACCCCCCTGCAGTGCCGCCTCCAGCTCCAGGGGTCCCAACAGCAGAAGGTCACAGACCTGTTGCAGTGGGGCCAGAGGAGGGCACGGAGATGCTGGGAGGGCTGGATCCCCTCTGCTGGGAGGATGGACTGGGAGAGGTGGGGGGGTTCAGCCTGGAGAAGAGAAGGCTCCAGGGAGACCTTAGAGCCCCTTCCAGTCCCTGAAGGGGCTACAGGAAAGCTGGGGAGGGGCTCTTGATCAGAGAGGGGAGCCATAGGATGAGGGGCAACGGTTTTAAACTAAAAAAGGGGAGATTTAGATGAGACATTAGGAAGACATTCTTTACTCTGAGGGTGGTGAGCCCCTGGCGCAGGGTGCCCCGAGAAGCTGTGGCTGCCCCATCCCTGGAGGTGTTCAAGGCCGGGTTGGACGGGGCTGGGAGCAACCTGGGCTGGGGGGAGGTGTCCCTGCCCAGGGCAGGGGGGTTGGAACTCGATGATCTTCAAGGTCCCTTCCAACCTAAACCATTCTATGATTCTATGTAGTGTTTTGTTTCATCTTAATATATTTTAGAACACCTTTGACTTTGAAAAGTTGAATAATTAATCTATGTTCCCTTTTTGCCTCCATTGTAAGATAAATTCTTTACAATCTACGTACATACACAAACCCAAACCAATTGTTTCTCTGTTATCAAACTCTGTGTCGAGGTTTCTGGAAGGGCTGAAGTGCTGTAGTTAGAGGTCATAAACTTTGGAATAACAAGTCAGTAGGCAAAAATAACATTAACAAATACATGAAATTCTGTGTATGTATGAATATGTGTCTACAGTATAATTTAAGTAACCCAGTACTATGGTCAGGAGAAAATTTTTGACAAAAGTAATTGAATGAATTTAGTGGTGAGTGATAAGAAAATCGGGGGTGGGGGTGGGGGGAAGGGAGGAGGATTAGCCTCGCTAAACCTTGTTTCTGAAGCTTTTTTCCTGTTCAAATAGAAAATAGTGAAAATAACCTTTCTAATTGCAGTCAGTGGAAATGCTGTGTGTATTCGCCAGCGAGTTTCTTAGAATCGACTGTGCCGGGTAGACGCAAACTCTACAAACGTAGTGGTGTGTCAGCAACATCACAGGTGTCATTATAAATGTCAGCAGTATAGAAGTGGGATTTGTAAATAAGCACAAACACGTGAAACGGTCTATGTCTGTTAGTCAGCCACTACGCACCTTCCGTGTGCCGCAGCCTGGTGCCTGGTTGAGGAGCTCATGGGAGTTGAATGTACACTAAATATCAAGTGGTGTTAACACAGCTTGAGAAGAAAAACAGCTTTAAAGAAAAAAAGCAGACTTTTCTCTAAGTCATTCTGTTAAGGCCCAAGAAAACGCTTCTATGGGTGTTAAGAAACCAGCTGCCTATAGACTCCAGGAAAAATCCTTTATGGATCTCTCTCTTGTCCATACTCATTCAGAGCGTCGGTGGGAAGGCAGAGTGCTGCAGCTCTGAAGAGTAGCTTGAATCAGCTCGCATGAATATTGCCCTCTCCAAGGATATTGGCATGCAAAACAGATTTTGTTCGTCTTAGCGCATTTTGAATGCACCTCACAAATGGATTCTTAACCACTTTGCAATGAACAGAGGGAGTTTGGATGAGGTTCTCTTCAGCGGAAGCGAGCGAATGCGCCATCGACGTAGATAGGTGGAAATAACTCCTCTTCTCAAAGCATTTGTTTGCTACTGCTTAATTTGGGTACCCTGTCTGTGTTGTTTTCCACTGTATATATTTGCCGGAGGCAACTTAACCCGTGCAAGCATAGCAACAAGCTGTCGTCATTCTGAACATCCAACTCGTTCTTTTTTCCCCCCCACCCCTTCCCCCTCTTACATTTTATCTCCAATATTCAAATTGAGAGAGTGACCTGTCTTCCAGAGCTATTTCTCCGTTAAATCTGGGGCTAAACCAGTTTCATAGAGCACCTTCAAATAGCTACATCAGACTGATCTTTGCGGGACCAACCTCGGCTTAAAGCTACGATGGGAAGATCAGATCTGAAAAGATTCAGAAAGATATGAATTGTTTACTGTGTAATAAGATAGGACCCATGTAACACCTCTCTTAGATTTGGATCCATTTTATGAAAGTGGTTTTCAAAAATCTCTAAATAGATAACTGAAGATAGGTTTAACGTTATCTCCATAAGCAAAACACTTGTTTGCCTGTTTTTTTCTAAAAATAGCCAAGTAGAGTGGTGGCAGGAGCCACCATCCCACCGCAGCACAAACGCAGCGTCTTTATTTTCCCACTTGGGAATAAAGCGCAGTTGGATAAAGCAAACTGCTGGGGCCTAAATTTTGCCCCAGCTTGAATTTCTTTGTCTTTGCTTGAATTTCTGCAGGCTTCTAAGACTTCATTGCTCAGCGGAGTGTATTTGTTGCGTTGACTGGGAGAAGGTGCAGCGGGTACGGGCAGAAGTTTGTGAAGGTGAAAACGGTTCACAATTTCCCTTTTTGTTTCGTCAGCTGGAAGGCAACACTAAGAAACGCCTCTAAAACTACCTAAATTCACTGGAATTCTAGCAAAGACTAAGAAACAGTTAAAAATTGCATTTTTATGTTTTCCATTCTGAATTTTTATCTTATATATATGACTCTACTTCACCTTAACAGTTTCTGTTGTGTGGCTTGGCTAATAGGCAAGACGTTTTGCTAGTCCTGATGTTTGGTGTGTTCGGGTCGAAAGCCTTCACAGCAAAAGGTTTCATAGCTTTCATCTAGAGCGACAGTGAAAGCTGCAGATTGTGCAGGATAACCGGCAAGTCAGCGTTATTTCTGCTGAGCAGTTGCTAAGACTGTTTTGAGACCTGATGAGTAGTACCTGGTGTGTTTTTTCGATGTCTTAAGCGCCACAATTGACTGTTCTTTGTGCATGAAAAAAAGATAATGAAAAATAATATCAAAGGTTTTAGCTGTAGCATTGCTTTGGGTCTGATTGCATGTGGAAGGCGCTCTGAGATAACCACCGCCTTTATTTGAGAGGTGTTTCCAAACTGTCCGTATGCTCTTCTTCGTCGGGTCTCCCAAGAGCTGCGTACGGCTGCTGGGAATGCTTAACTGGTGGTATTGCCAAAAATTTCCCAACGGCCACGATAACTGCACAAGCCTTAAATCTTTAGTACGAGTCAGAACAGAGCTTTAACTTGCTGGTGGACTGGCGATCTTTGTGACTTTGAAATGAAGAGGTGGGAATATTAAGCGCAGACCTTGCGTGCACGAGGTGCAAACGGTTTCTGGCGTTGGCTTCTGACGGTATTTCTGGCATTTCATCGTATCAGCGATGTCAGTAAGAGCACCTACCAATAGCCAGCTAAGCTTTAACTAGTTAGGATCTTCCCGTAATGACCTTAAAATAGTTTCTTCAGCTCTGAGCTCTGCAGTGAGGATGTTTTTCTCTGTACCCCAGTACTTATGGCCGTTATTAACTGTACTTGATGTTCTTAATGTTGTACCAGTTTGGAGGGGGAGCATGCTGGGTTCTGCAGGTTCTCTGGTGGTTCAAGTTGAAGTAGCTGATGAGTGACAGCATCGTTTTGGTTTTGGTGAACAGGATGTTTGATTTTGATAAGGGTTTTCAGATTTTAGGAGGAAATTTTTTATGAGAGTGGCCGGTTGACTCAGGCAGGGTAAATGCTTTTCAGACTCTTTTTTTTTTTTTTTTTTTTTTTTTTTTTTTAGATAGGCAGAGATGTGATTCTCAAGTGACACTAAGGCTGAAATCCTCAATGAGTTTTACTAATATGTCCATGGTTTATAATGGAGTAAAATAAAAACCCCAACTGTTTTTAACTCTTTCCATTAGAGACTGCAGTGCAGATCGTGTGCTTTAGCCAGATATTGTTGCATGCAACAAAAGCAAACGTTTAATGGCACAGGCTTTCTGATGGTGGTGATTTTAATGGTGCTTTTCTAATACCAGCCATCTTGTAATTTTTTTTTTCCGTGAAGATTATATCTTGATGGCCTGTGTGCATGTCCTTGCCTTGCTGTTATCCGTGGCAGTGCTAAAAATGGCCACGCTCCTCTCCTGTCTGTTAGGGTCTCCCCCAGACATTAATATTTACTCTCTTTGCAGTATCTGTTTTAAAAACATCAGCTCAGAATCTAAACTTGTTTACAAAATAACCAAATTAACCTTCCAAAACAGATTGCTTTGAGATGCTTGTATATCGCTTTTATTCATGAACAAAAATATTTCCTGAAATGCTCACCATTTCAATTGACAGATGATAACAGACATCTTTATTTAACTCATGGCAGTGTTTTTTTTTCAGCTTTCTGCGATGTGTGTATCCATAGATACTTCCCGGTGGAGGAGGCAGACCCCTTAACTTTCTCAAACTCGCAAAGGAACACAAAAATGTGTGAATATGCATTTCAGCATCGCTTTAAGCAAATCCTTGGGAGTATTTATTTCACATTCTGCGGACAACGGAATGGAAACCACTGGTGAAAGTCATTAGATTTGCTGTACTTGGGTCAGCGGAGATGTTGGGGAGCGCTTGCAGTGCCATGTCACAAAGCGCTTTGGCCGTACTCCAGAGTACTCCTTTGATATTGCTGCAGCCCTTTCCGAGGGCTTAGTCAAAACTTTATCGGGAAATTATTTACAGGCAACGTGATGCTGCTCCACTAAATCAACTTGGCAACTCTCATTGCGTAGATTGATAAATTGATGTGGATAAAGTATCTTCTGTATGACAGGTTGGAAATAGGATGTAAATATTCTTAAAATGGAAAAATATGTTTAGAGCCATATAAAGTCCTCATTCAGTGTTGTGCGGTGTTTACTATTGAGTCTGAGAGCTTTCGAGTGGTTTCTGAAAGAGATAACGGGATGCTCACTGGATGGAAGTTAATGCGATGTATTTCTGTTCTCATGGGTTCATGGTATGAAGCGTTGGTTCAGCTCTTTCCTGAGAAGACAAGAGTTGGGCAAGTGGAAGACCAAAAATGACTTAATCTGTTGAATTCTAGTACTTAATAGCTAAAATTAAAGACTTTTTTGTGCAGGTAACTTTGCAACCTTGAAGTTACTTCATGAACCACAAGACCGCCATATCCAAACTGCTGGAGGGATCTAATACTTAAGTGTTGTGTCTTAGAAACAAATGAAAAGCTGATGATTTATTCTCTTCGCTTGGAGAAGTGTTTCATAGCTTGGCAAAATCCTCATGAATTACCATTTTAAATTGCTCGTGTTGCGGGTGTTGAGGTGGATAACGTGGCGGATACATTTGGCACCCCTTTTGAAGTCCATCTTACATCAGGATCGAATTCCATTTTGAAGTAACCTTACTGGTGCGTGCTGTGAAGTTCACGTATCTGTCCCTCGGTAATACTCCTCCGTGTGGGACTCCTCCTGGATTTCACAGTCGAACTCGATTTGACAGTAGATCTCATCCCATCCTTTTTGTTGACTCAAGGTGTGACTGAAGATGCAGATCCTTTCATCACATATTCAAATGGATAGTTTCTGACTGTAAAATAAATCTGGCTTGTGCCCACTCAAAAGTTGCTGCCAAACATCTCAGGCTACCGAGCCTAAGGTTTAAATTAATGTTTAAATTAACTCTTGCAATTCCAGCTTTTGTACAAGAGGAGTGTTTTAAGTGCTAAATCCCGAATCTCCGTGATGTGAGAATGATTCGCTGTTGGTCATTTAAGGTTTTACTCCTTTAAATTTGCTGTAGAAAACAAACCAACTTTTTGATGTAGGGTGGTTATATTATCTCATGGAGCAATTAACGGTGGCTTCTAACAAGTCTTTTGTCTTTTAATCGGTTAGCTAATACAAGCTATAGACTAAGTTATATTAGTTATAACTAATTATATTAGTTAAAATGGTTACAAGTCATTTTTTTCAAGCGTGTAGATATATATATCTATGTTCTTAAACTGGCTATGAACGCCGGTTGGAATGGTTACCTTCCTGTACAGAAACTGGTCCGAAGCCCCCAATGTGTAGACCACATTTCTCATCCTATTCCTAATAAATCGGAGGAATTTCAAAATGCCAGCCCATTATTACCAGACTGGTGCTTTTTCCTATAATAGGGAACTAGCAACTAATATGTCTCCTGTCAAGTTTAAAAATAGCGCTACATCTCCCATTACCACACCTATTAGTTCCCTATCCACTCGGAGATACTCTAAATCAAGTACCGTTCATCTGTTTAAACCTAATGTAAGCCTTCAAGATCGTCAATATTATCAAATTTATAGTAATGGGTACAGTACTGGAAAAGGTGTGTCTTGCAAACTGCTGTGAGCCTTCAAGCACTGTAAACACCGTCCAAATAAGTTGGATAAAACCAACGTAGCATGAAACAACATTAGCAGTCTCTGTTAAAGTAAGTTATCATTATTCCAGGCTTTTGAATTACATGGCAAATGGGAGCTTATAATTAACTGTTACATCGGAATAACTAATTTTCTATCAAATACAAATGCTAACCTTGCGTTTTCAGGTTGTACTCTCGTATTACATCTGTCCCGGGTTTTTTGAAAAGCCTATTACTGGCTGAAGAGCTACCCAAAATATTATTAGACCTTTTTGTGAAGGTAATTGATTGTTTAATATCTACTGCTCTGCAGTATAGTCATGTTGACTTAGTCCCATGTATGCCACTTGGTTTGTACATCTTTAATTGACCTACTAAGTTGTGTATTGTAATTGCGGTTCACGACGGACTGGGAATCGGGATCAGCGAAATTTCCCTGAAAATACGGCTTTTGAGGGCTGTGCTCCCTCCAAAGGGGGATGTACGCTTCCCCAGTGAGGCAGTGTGGCTGGATGTGGTTTTGAGTTAGCCGTAAATGTGATACACAGATGTTTTACTCCTCTGGAAATAAAATAAATTGCAATAATTTACTTTATTCAATACAGATTAAGGTCTTCAAAGATGTTGACTGAGGATGACTAGAGGTATAGATGCAAAGTGTTTATGACAATCTTAGCTTGTCAGGAAAGAAAGCGAAGAGAAAATTTTACGGATTTGATTATTTTTGCTTTTCTATAGCAAAAATTTAATTTACAGCAAGATATGATGAAGGCCATGAGTGCCTTTGCCTAGGTAAAATAACAGATCAATTTAAATACTGCGTTTTCACATGCATACACTGCATACACTTTAACAACTTTGTCATAAGGACTTATAGCAATACTGTTTACTCAGCATGCACAGGACAATGTGCAGATTTTACGGCATGTTACTTTTTAAATATGTAGACTCCAAAAGGGACCATTACAGTCTCCCGTGTCAGGGCGTCTCTGGTTTAATGCTGGGGGACATCTTTAAAATGTAACTTTCAATTCCTGCTGTTGCATTTCGGGGTTGAAAGCAGAGAAGTAAGAGGTGAACCCCTCGATCCTCGCAGTTGGCTTTTTAGTGAAGATCAGAATGATTCTTTAAAAATTGCAATTGTTTGCAATTCTACCTGCATCATTTCAAGCACTGCGGTGCTTCTCACCGACATGGGATGCTTGCCCGCCCCGCGCCCTGATGTGCGAGCATTTTCAGGAATGTAATTCAGAGAATGAAGGAAAAAAAAGAAATTAATAATTGCCTATTTTAAAGTGTATCGCAAGCAATTGGGTTTTCAATATATGTGTATTTACAGTACGTCTTAAAATCTTCTAGCGGGAGGTGTCCCTGCCTATGGCAGGGGGGGTGGAACTCGATGATCTTCAAGGTCCTTTCCAACCCAAACCATTCTGTGATTCTATGAAAATAGTCCATAGAAGAATAACCTGGCAGTCCTGGAAGCAAGTGCTTCTGATGAATATCATAAATAAACCTTAGCTGAAAGGGATTTTAAGGCCAAGTTCCCAGATGGGAGAATCCTTACCTGAGAGCACTGGGGCTTCTGCTGTTTTCTCCCATTCGCTCTACTTTTATTTTTGGCTGGGAATTGATTGTCAATGTAACGAAGACACTCGCAAAAGACAGGCTTGTTTACTGATCTAATCACAGCACAGCCCCTACGGCAGGACCCAAACCAGTTTCTACCCCACTGGAATAGAATAGAATATTTCATTTGGAAGGGACCTCCAACGGTCGTCTGGCCCGGCCTCTGCGGACGTACACGGAGATCGTAAGCACAGGAAAATTAAATGTTGTATTTTAGTGTTTAGTGAAACCAAACCAGGCAGGGCAATCCATTCTGGTTTCGGTGCAGACGGTGTTCAGCATCCTCGATGCCTGCTGCAGGTAATACTCGTTTTTGGTGTTCCGTAGGTGTTTGCGACTCTCAGGGTTGTGTGGATGGGGCAGACTGTGGTTTATGGGTGTCACTGGTAAATTAATATTGGTGCTGATGAAGGCGTCCGAATAAAGGGGAACGATTTTGGTTTACCGCATTCTCAAAAGAGGTAGAGAATTTCTTGCTTTTTCCAGTTGATTTATATACAAGATAAATTAAGTGGCATTCTCGCTTTGTGCGCTTACACAGTTTGGTAATGACAAACCTTAGAGCCGGTACTTTTGGGTGATCTAAATACGAGTTAAATTTTGGTCAAACATTAACATGTGATTTTTGTTTAAGGTATATAGCTCTGGGGTTTGGGTGAGTCACTGCCGCGAGTGGGAGGGTGATGCGGGCTCTTTCGGTCTAGGTTTGTGTGTGTGTGTGTGTGTGTGCGTGCGCGCGTGTGTGTGTGTGCCTGTGCCGCATCGACACTTTGGATGGGTGCGCGTTGTGGGGCTGGGAGCGAAGGGAGAGACCCTGTAATAGCCCTTTGGGAAATCCCGTTTTACCGGAATGCGGAACATGAAACGTTTTTGGGTATTAGGGTGTGTTCATCTGAAACCAGCAAAGGTTATGAGCGTGTTTGTGTCCGCAGTGCATACCTGATGGGTTGTGTAGTCGGTTGAGTTATAAGATGCTGAACCACGTGTGGCTCTGGATACGGCGGTGGAATAAATTTCTCATATGTGTGGGACTGTGACCGTTAAAACAATCATTACTGAAACCATATACCTTATTTCCTGTAACTAATAGCAGCTCTCTACCTATGAAATATATTAACAGTTATTCCTTTGGGTTTGGATTGTTGCTCAGATATTTTGTTGGACAGATATTTAAACATGATCTGTAATTTATGTCGTCTGAATACGTCAATGAGCGGAGCTAATTATGGCTTTCTGATGCGAGCTGTGCTGATGTTTGTGAAACGACACTTCTGTTTATAAGACAGAGTGGAAGTATGTGCTTTAATAAATCATGGAGGATGATGAGTTTTCTCTACCTAGCTTGGTTAACAGAGATACTTTAGTTGCTGTTCACCTAGAGTTTAAAAAGAAGCAATGCTTTCTGTGGCTAGCTGAACAGTTAATTCTTCCGTGCCATTAAAGTGAACATGTATTTGTTACTCTGTGCAGTACTCAGAATTTCTTGTAAAGGAAAATTATTGGGTCAAACAGCAGCGGCCCATTTAGGGACTCCATCGCTTGCCATTTTTCCGCAACGTGCTCACCGTGCGGGAGAGCTGAAGCGAATGACCGAAGTCCCGGATGAATGTCCCCGTGAGCAGCCGTCTTTGAGACAGCACCTAATTACCTACCTAAATTTCTCAGCACTTTAATACACCTCTGTATTAGTCGCGTCATTTTTGACACTGTCACCACTCGGGAGGATTTTCATATTTCAGATAGTTTCTTATTAACGTATATCCTGGAGAACGTGCTGCTATGTTTGGTACAGGCAGAGTGACAGATTTTCTAAGCAAAGGGTGCTGGAGCCCCGCGGATGGGGCTGAGCTGGTGGAGGAGCACCGAGGATTGCTGGCTCCGGAGAGGAAACACTGTAATGAGAAAGGGGAAGCAGTTCTGTTTTTCTAATATTTGTTGTTTTCTTTGAAATGGGGGAAAAGAATACCTGGAGTGATTTATATTTAATTGCGGATTGCATTCCATCAGATATGGTGAGCGTTCTCAGGCCATTTATCAGCCGTGTCTTTTGGAGACCTCTGAGGAGTGTATGGTACATATTTACCTTAACTTGGCTCGGTCAAGGGAAATAAAGCAAAAATAATAGATGTTATTTTTGTATGTGAGCAAAACTGGAAGTCATGTGGGTGAAATATGAGGTAAATGACTGTGTCCTACCTCCTCTGTGCCTTTTTAAATACAAGAAATTATTGGTTATGTATAATACAATTTCCTTTGCATTATCAGTGTATCTTTTTAAACCAGAAGATTTATTTTTTCATTGCTTTGGTTTAGTCAGTCCCTGACATATATTGTGCTGCCATTATTCTTTAGTAGTTTCATATTTAAGTAGCATCTTGTAAAAAAACAAAACAAAACAAAACAAAACGTGCCATATACTGCTCTTTATGTAACATTTTTCCTAAACTGAGTTTGATGTATATTGCTGGTAACGTATACAGATCATGCGACACGAGTCCTACGAGCGCTAGTGAGAATTTCAGTAAGCAGCACCTAAATTTTGGGGGAGTTTTGCAAAGCAAGCTTTTTGAGCTTCAGATCGTCTTCTGCAAAACGTGTCACTGCCGGTTTTCACCAGGCGTGCTGCTGCCGTGGGGTCTGCCAGTGGGATTGGGAAGAGTCGGGCAGCGGGAACCCACTGCCCAACCCACGATGCAGCCACAATTTCAACCCCGTTTCCCCATGTAAATAGCCAAAGGGAGTTCATTAAACGGCAATATTTGCGTAATATTTGCACAGCGCGTTTTTATTAATAGGTCTGAAGGTAGGATAAAGGCAGGAGGACCTAAATGTCAGGGGCTTTAAGCAAGAAGGGAACCCGAGAACTGAAAAAGTCTCTCACCATCGGCACGTACAGTCATTCTCTGTCCCCGTAAGGGACGCACGGTGAAAACTGTGGCAAAATAAAACCAGAAAGCACATTGTCGATTCAGCTAAACCCCGCGATAAAACCGGTTTCGGAACGAGCCTGATGAAGTGCAATTTGATCAGATATTTCATGAACGGATTACTTGATTACTGATACCGCTAATGATTTGTAAATTAACTGCAACTCATTCTCCCTGAGTGACTGACTCAGTGGCATTTACCAACTTTTCACGTACCCTGTTTTTTTTGGGGGCTGAATTTGCAAAACGCTTCCCTTTGAGTTAAATTTTCGGCGACATCTGATGACAAGCGTAGCATGATTAATTACAAATTGTTCTTTAGGTGAATAGTGCAGATTCTAAAACACAGCTTGTGTTTTTATAGCAGTTATTACCCTGCAGGCTCCAAAAGGGCTTTGGAGTACAGAGCATGATTTCGGTTACATCATTGTAAATTCAGAAAACGTCAGTGATCTCAAAAGTGTGATTTTTTTTTTTTTTTTTTTTTGAAATTAGGTCAGTGGAAAAGAGATCAGAATCTGCTTTGCTACCTGAAAAGAAGCAAGTTCCAAAATGGGAGTGAAGTTTCTGCTTCCAGCAGCCCATCATTTTTCTTTTGAAATGAATATATTTGTCCAAAAAAATATTTTATTTGAAACAGTATGAGGGAGTGAATAATAGAGCAAATTATAACCTTCATCCGGGCTGGATTACAGCAAGAAAATTGGAGCACGGAATACTTTTTCTCTTGTTGATAGATCTGTAACGTCCCAGGAGATGTACGCTGGGGATTCAGCTCGCACCATGGTGGGCCGGTGACTCAAAGCTCTCTTATATTTTGTCTCCCACTTAAATTTATTCAGCGTTTAGATTTTTGTTGCTGGCTAGGTGATCTTTTGATAGCTGCAATGCACTTCGAAGGCCTTCTTTTTGGTTTGTTTGTTTTCTACCCGGTGATTACAGAATACATAATTATTTTTTAACCCCAACTTGAATTTAACTAAATTTCAAAGTTGAGGCGATGCTTGAGATTTTCTGGAGAGTGTGTCGTTCTCTGGTGAATTCTCACTTCTTGTCACCAGAGGCTTTGAGAAGATAAGGATTACAGTCTGAAACCACTAGAAATTAGAGCTCAGGAAGTGGATGTACAGTCGTGCAATATACAGCATCGAACGTGCAGGCCGAGCAGGTAGGCCCTAACGGCGAGTCCTCCCTCGTTAGGGTACGTTGAGAAGGAAACCATCAGGGAGGCGGTCATGGATGGTGAACACCTTTCAGTTTTTTTTCTGTTTTCAACTTTTGCGTGTGATGGTTTTGCTCGAAGCATCTCAGGAGCAGCTTTTTCAGTACCCCCAGGCTGTGACTCATGAAAGAGATGAGCAATAGTCACAGGGTTTTCGTCTTTCCCTTCACTCTGGGCAGCGCCTTTTGCATCCTGTTTGTGAGCAGCTCTGTGGCTTCTCAGCTCAGAGCTTCCTTAAGCCTGCGGTACTGTTCTCTTCCAGCCACTTTGGAGGACTCGGGGGGGGAACCAAAACGGGTTTACATCTCCTGTAGGGTCCGAGCGCGTCGCTCGGGTGGCGGTCGCGGCTCCCAGGGATGCAGGAGAGAGTCCCGGGGGGATGCTCAGGCTGCGTCTCCCCAGGCTGCTCTCTGGCTTTAAGTCACTTACCCAAATTATTAGCAACCGTTATTACCCAAGTTATTAGCAACTAAAGTGTGTTTGACGTGTTCTTTAGTTTTATCTACCACCAGGAAAAGAGGGGAACCTGTGTAAAAGTGAAAAAACTACATCTTAACCTATGGAAGAATTGTATGTATGTATTTAGGACTGAGTGTGTAAACTAAAGCTGCTTTTGAATATCTGATTGAAAGCAAAACAATAAATTCAAAACAGTATTTTTTTTAAATCCCGCACATTTTGATTCATTTAAAATTTATAAACGATATCTTTTAATGGTTGAAACTACTAGGTGTGATAATTTTGTCATCATAATTGCTAAGTAACCTTTTCTCAAGTAAACTCATTATTATAATATAAAGGATTAATTTCACGGGAGAAATGAAAACACTGTGAGGCCTTGCACTATGTTTCTGCTTTTTCCAACACCCTTTCCTTAAGTAAAATAAACCGAGGGGTATTTCTAAAGTAAAACATTTCTCTGTTGTCGTTTTCAGAAGCCAGACGTTCCGGAAGTACTTGGGAAATGAGTGTTCTTCTCATTGAAGCCTTTTATGGTGGTTCCCACAAAGAGCTAATGGATGTTCTCCAGGAAGAGCTGCAAGAAGACTGTGTCCTCTGTACGCTCCCTGCCAAGAAGTGGCACTGGAAAGCACGGACTGCTGCCCTTTATTTCATGCAAACAGTGCCAACAAGTACTAATTACAGGTAACCCAGGATCTGAATAGTTTTAATTGAAGAGAGGCCTTCAGCCCGGTCTCTTGAGCTGAATCTTTGGTTATGTGCGTGCAAGTGTACACGTGCAAGCAAATGGACAATACAAGTTTTTCTTCTTGCACTGACTTCTTGGGGTGTGACTGGGGAATTCCTGCCATGTTTTTGAGTTTCCTAGACTATTTTGTCCTGCATCGCTAGTCCTTGAGAGTCTCTAAGAGTGCAAGTATGTGGATACCTGTTTGTGTAGCCGTACATCTCATTTTAAAGCTATCAAGTGAATTTGGTAATACCGCAAGGTTTAAACTGTGCTTCACGGTTTAGGTTGAAAGATGGCGGAGATGTGAACACTGCAAGCTTCTTCACTTGCCCTCCGCTGTGTCTAGTAGCAAGTCTGATTTATCGGAGTGTACTACTCAGGCTGACCCGGAGGATTAAGGGAGCGGTTTTATCTTAATGACGGCCCGGTTCTGTAATGTGTCAGCAACTGTGGATGTCAATTATGCATTTATGTAAGCGGCAAATTTCTATCAGCTAGAACCTGGGCTGATAAACCCAGACTAGTTAGGTCAACAGATGGCTATCGTGTTGTGAGAATCAGTCACTCCAGAACCAAGCTGTCTCGAAACCCGGCGATGTTGCTTGCTCTACCTGATGGGTTGAGATGTGGTACGGTGATTGCACGGAGCGGTGACGTACGGCGTGGGGCGGTGCGTGCTCCGCAGAGCATCGCGGCTGGGGTGGGGAATGAGTGCTCGCTTGACTTTGCGCCTTCCTGGAGAGAGCCCGTTCACGCGCGGGGATGTTTTAGCACGAGCAGCTGCTTTTCAGCCACGGAGTGAACTTCAGCAGGGCTCTGAGCACACCTAAAGGATGCGCTGACTAGTTGACGGGATCCGCATCCAGTTAACCGCATCCAGTTCAGAACTGGATCTGGTGTTTGTTACTAGGAGCAAAGTAGGCATAGTTGGCTGGGGAAGGAATGTGAGTTTTTGAGATTAGATCTTGTGCTACAGAAGGCTGCGTTTGAACAGTGTTACCCGACACAACGTCTAATCCCTTTTTGGAATGCATACTATATAAACGTACACCTTTTCTGTGCTTCTGGCTTGCTTTTAAAATAAGCTACTGTCCCAAGCCAAATGTTATAATTAATTTTCCCCGGTTTGTCTTGTGCGAGGCACTTAGCGTTGGTTTCCTATTGCTTTCCTTTTGCAACGATTTTGTTTTGGAGGAGTGTATATGACAAACTGTTATGTAAATTTGTCTTGTATCGCAACCACATCCTCCAACGCATCACAATGTTATCTGTGTTCCTTCAAGGTCAGCAGCCCAAGCTGTCCAGCACTAACTGTATTAAACTAATCAGACATCACTCATAGACATACACTTCATTAGTTTAACTTACAGTTACATTGACCTAAGATAACTTAACTCCAATTTGTCAAGTAACCCGCATCTTGGAGGAAGGGGGAGGGAATGACAACAACCAAAAAAAAAAAAAAAAAAGCCAAAACCCCGCAAAAAAACCCAACAACCCAACAAAAAACCCCCTCAACCCAGCAGCTTGAAAACTCACTTGAAGTTAATAAACTTGCAATCTGTCATAGACTTATGTGCAAATATAACCTTTACTGACAGCAAATAAATCTGATCTAACCAATAGAGCATCTTAAAGAGAGGGAAGCTGCTTCTTTGCTGTTGCTGTTAGGGTTTGATCAGACAGAATCAATTAGTCAAAGTTCACAAAGATGCGATGTTTAAAAAAGAGTATGTACTTTATCCTGGCAGGAAGGATAAAATTTTAGGAACAAGGGCTGATGTGACTGGTGAGAGGAAAACTGATTAGAGGTACCTTCTACTTTCCTTGCGCATTTTTTAATGTTTGTTCTGTAATTGAATGTTTCAAGTATTTTATTAAATTGAAAGTGTAAGTGCATCAGACTGCAACCTAATAAGGCTGACTACTCTCTCCTGTTAGAAAAAACGTTGATTAAAATTAACATTGATTCTTCTGTTTCTAGCTTGCTAGTAACAACTAAAGGTCTGCTTCCCAGGTAGTAGTTTAAGACAAAATTCTCATTGCAAACTGGCAGGAGTGTGTGTTTGGAATAACACGTTTAAATATTTCATCCTTCTTGTGAGGTTGTGGGAAATACCAAATTTGCGTTATTTATAATATTGACACTATTTGTAGAATAAAAATTTTCTTTTACAAGTGATTTCCGTAAATGTGACATTTTGTAAACACCTGGTTTCTGTTTGGGCATTTAATAATACAGAGAGGTCACAAATATTTCGAGTGCAAACACTTTTGGTAACGGAGCTGCATTACTGAATTTTTCATTTCAGACTGTACTTTATTTCAAGGTGTGGGTATGCGTGAGAAATAATAGTGCTGCTAATAAGTCTGATATTGCTGTGCATCTATACAGCAGTCGTGTATATGCATTTTAAAAGACCTGTACTGTTACACAGACCAGCTGATTATGGGAAGGGAGCAGGTTTGTTAGTTTTCAAGTGATGTTGAGCGAGTTAAGGAACAGTCTTAAAAAATGCTTTTGAAGCTGAGTGCACGGGACGGAATCGTAGATGTTAAATTCAGATGCTCTGCAGTGACCAGAGAGTTTATGTGATGAACTTGCAAATACTTTTATCGGAGAACAGCCGTGTATTCCCTTGAGCAAGAATTCAAGCTGAATTGGTAACGAGCAGTGCATCTACCATTACTTTTGTGACCCTATATGTTGGTGTGCAATAAAATGATGTTCCTGTGCAAGAACGAGGAGGTCTACCCAGAATTGTCCTAGGGAGAAGACGTCCTCACCCTTCAAGGGGAACACATGTAGCTATTACGGAAGGTATCAGACACTTAGTATTTTCTTTGCAACGCTGCATAGATTTATGTTAGTTGCCTGATGCTGTCCTGTGCTTCTCTAGAAAAACGCTGCTTTTCCGTACTCGTGGCTTCATTGTGCAGTACGTCGTTAAACCAGCTCACGTCTTCATTCATCTCCTTAAAGGAGGACAGAAGCCCTGATGAATGGGGAAGATCAGGCACGCGGCGAGTCCCTCCAGCTTGGAAGGCCATAAGGAGAGTGTTTAAAGGTGGCATACTTGGCTAGTAAACGTGAAATGGTCTAATATATCGATGTACAGCAGCCACAGGACTGAGCATTTTTAAGAGCTTAATTGCTCTACAGAGACTGACGTGATTTTTCCTTAATTGGGAAGAAGGTGACTGTTTGGGTGTTGCATTAGTACAAGGAGTTTCATCCTCGTGGTGGGAACTTCCAAATCACAGCATTTGAAACGTACTGGAAGAGGGCAGAATTACTGTCTGCTTATTCTAGACAAGTTTTCCAACAATTACAGAGTTTTGTAAGCGGTTGATGGAATATTATCATCTTCATTCCGTAAATTAGGAAGGTCCAGCAGAGAGCCGTGACCTCCTCAGGCTGCTGGCAGTCTGCAGAGCTGCCGCGTTGTCTGCTTTGTCTCCCAACTTGCTTCAGACAGCTTAAATTCTTTGATAAATGTCTGATCTTGTCTGAAGTTCTTTTCCATAGCACAGAGTGACTATTCAGTAATTCTGCAAAGCGCGTAACAAAACCCAATATTTTTAGGCTTTTTATTTCTTCTTAATTCAAGGGAAGTTCGCAAATTTGAAAATACAGTTGCAGAATTTAATGAAAAAGAAAAAAGGCTGCTTTTCTTTTTTTTTTCTGTAGTTCTATTATTTTAATACCATGAACAATCTTTTAAATTTCAAATAATAAAACAGTTGATGCGACACACTAGATGAAAGCATTTCATATTTTAGGGACTATCCTCTACAAGAAGTAATTCAAAACCCCAAAAGTTGGTAGTGTAAGACTTAGATCTGCAAAACAGAGAGACTAAATGCAGTGTAGCTTCCAGTTTGCTTTAATAGCACTGCTAGATTATTTTAAATATATATATATATATATATATATAAAAATATTACGTGTAGCATTCAGTATTGCCCCCCAGGTAGCTGTTCATATGAATAAAGATTTTATTTGTAACAGACTCTAGCCCTGAAATACCCCTAGGGTAAATGTTAGCATATATATACCCCTTGATATTTGACAACTATATTTTAAAGACAAAACTCTATGCTTGTTACATTTTACAAAGGAGGAAACAAATTATTGTTTTCAATTAGTAGAACTCTAAAAAAAAAAAAAAAGGGCTGGTGGTGGTGTTCAGCAATGTATAATATGTTCCAAATATATATATATTCCAAAATATATATGTATTCTCCAAATATATAATGTAAATGTGGGTGGTTTTTTTTTTTTTTTTTAATAACCTGTTAAGACTACTAGATTTAGGATTGCTTCAGATCTGATGCTTTCATTCTGTCCTATAAGGAGAAAATGCGTTATTATGGAGTGAATTCTTTACTAACTGATGGACTGGTGTCGCCTAAAAGTCCTCTTCAAAATGGTGAACCTGTACATTCTTATTCGAGCGGGCAATTCAGTCCCACTGAAAGCATAGCACAGCTTGCGTGTGTGAGCATTCGTAAGCCGTTTCCTAGATATTTTCTTTTTAAAAAAAAAAAACAAAATACCTGCGAGTAATATGTCCTGGGGAAGATGTTTGAAGATGTGAATTGAAGCAAGGCAGGGCAAATCTCAGCCATTTCATTAGAGCTGAATGCATGGGTGCCCGTGTGTGCTGGGAACGTCTCTGTCTTCTTACGTCTATATGGCAAGTACTTTAAGCGCAGATTTATATAAAGTTTGTAGGCAATGGAATGATTTTCCCTGCATTAGAGGCCTTCCCAGGATTTGGCCCTATTAACATTCAGGTAATAAATAAATAAATTGGATGTGTGAGTAGTACGTTAGTTAAATAAAAGATAAACACGTACCTGCAAATTAAAAAAAATAAAAAAAACAAAACCACAATGTTTACCTGATGCTATTTTTATTTGGCACATTTTGTGGTGTTTGCTTCTCTATGTAGGTGAACAAAACTTGAATCT
The DNA here is from genome assembly GCF_965231255.1 of Vanellus vanellus. Taxonomy (NCBI): domain Eukaryota; kingdom Metazoa; phylum Chordata; class Aves; order Charadriiformes; family Charadriidae; genus Vanellus; species Vanellus vanellus. The sequence goes on from NC_138910.1 coordinate 4,882,206, forward strand.
CATTTATGGTATCGACTACTAAGAGTGTGCCTTTTGGTCTTATTGCTCAACTTCATTACGTTTGAAGGCGGGACGTGGCTCGCCTTCTTGGAATTGCCGAACAATTTTTGGCTCAGAACTCTCCTAAGTTTGAAACCATTTCTTTGTTGCTCAGTGTACGGTGAAGAAGTGTGCGTGTGCGTGTTTTAACCACAGTTTTATGGCAGATGCAGTGGAAAGTGCTCCTAAAGAATAACTTGGTGAGTTGTCCTTCGTACTTTGATCAGTTGATAGAAAGGCAGGAAGAAACGAGGTGACTAAATGTGATAGCCACTATATCCCCTAAAGACGGCGTTCAGGTCTCATCTTTGGTTAAAATTACCACGTGGGTGTAACTGATTTCTATAGCCTCCCCGATGGATACAAATAACGACGATCTTACCTTGCTGTAGACATGTCCAAACACAGAAATCCTTCATTTAAAAGGGAAAAGCCCACTGAAAGGAGGGTACAGGAGACACTGCTTTAGTCCCGCGCTCCCCTTTCACCCTCCCTAGCTGAGTAAAAGGTCATCACTTCTTTAATTTTATTAGTACTAAACTTGCTTGCGTGTTTGTTTTTTTTTTTTGTTTTTTTTTGGGGTTGTTTTAAACAAATGGGTTGGGTTCACCAAGTGTAGTTCACACGGGCTGGTGCAAACGCGTCCACGTTGGTCCTGCCCACGCTTTGCACGAGCTGGGTTGGGAGCTGACTTTGCGCCGGGGGGCCAGATGGCCATCCTAGCGCCGCTTTGAGCCTAAAACCAAGAAACCCCACTGAGATACGAGACCCAGGCACCCGTGTACTGAGCTAAAACAACTTGGTGACTTCTGACCAGAGCTGGCTGGGCTCCAGCCAGCTTAAAGTGGAAGCAACGAGAATATACGTCCATATGGAACGGCATGAAGCTCCACCGCTTAGCGCAGATGATGCCCTCCACTTCTGTAGCCCCGGATAATAGAGGGCGTCCCAGCCTGAATAACGGGTGTGAAATTCTCTCCGGCGAGGGAGAACTCGGAGGCCATCTGATAACGCTGGGAGCGCGGAACGTGGGAACGTACGCCTAAAAACTGGGGGTTTGTGTGATTTAGGGTAATACCGCCCGAAATCTGCTCTGAAAACTTCTGCTGAATGTGTTATCGTTCAAAGTAAACTTCTAAGGAAGAGCGTAGAATCGAATGTATTTGAGAGTGATTTTTATCAGAACACTAATATAAAGCAATGCTTTGATAAAGTTAAGAAAAATGTTTAAACTCTGTAATTATTTTTTTTTAATTGGGAATATACTGTAAGTAAAGGTGAAAAAATAAGTAATCCAGTAAAAAAAATTAATCTAGTAAAAAAATTAGGTAGTCCAGTAAAAAATTAGGTAAAGTCTAAGGGCAAAATCATTTCCTACTGAGTGCCACAGCACTGCTGTGGTTTCTCTGCTCACGGTTCAGCTGCTGAAATTTACTTTTCAGTCTGACGGAGGGACGCGGCCTGAAAGTTTTCATGAAGGCGGCGAAGGAGGTGGGATCCCCTGTGTCGGGCAGATTAATTCCCTTGCTGCCGCCGCGCAGCGGGGCCAGCAACGATGTTCTGGCCCTCAAAGTCCTCGTACAGTACGGCAATTTGAGAGGAAATGCTTTTATTCTCAGGTCTGGCTGCGTAAAAATTTGGGGAGAAGGAATCCAATAGCACAACAAAAAAAAAAACCCTCTTTTAAGAAACAGGACAAATAATTGCCTAAGTAAACTACCTGAAATTTATTCAGGCAGACAGCAATGTGATCTTAAACATTCACTTTGCATTAATCAACTTTGCCTCAGATAAAATGCTGGCAGATGGTAGCTATTCATTTGAAAAGTGACAGGTTTTCTTTACGTTTTTTTTTTTTTTTTTTTTGTGTGTGTGTGTGTAAACCCCCACACGCGCTCTTCCCTCCAAAAACTTCAGTTGTGTAATTTGTCCAACGTGCCTTTTTTTTTTTTTTTTTTTAATTGGTTTATTTTTTTAAATACAGTCCCATTATTAGGCAATATCACAATTTGGGTTAAAGGAGGTTTTAGATGAATTTAAATCCTTTGGAAGTCAGTGGGAGTATGTATAAGATGTGAAATTTGGCAGAAATAAGATGGGAGCGATGGATGCGATGCTCGGAGAGGTGCGGGACCGGGGAGGACGCTGTGGGGACCGTTGGGTGATCCATAGGAAACGCTGGTGCGAAGTGGCAGCTGTGCGTTCCATGTGTAAAAGATTTGCTGAAATTCCAGAAAAAATACTCTGATGAGACAAGGGAAGAACGGTCTGGTTTTTCAAACCCCAGCATGTCTTTTCCTTTACGTTCTCGAGTGTCGGGTAAAACCTTATTTTTCTTGCTAAAATGCGTTTTATGAATCACCTGGAGAATTGATATTTACATTGCTGGCAGTAAAATGTAATGAAATTGTGCATTATGAGTCAGTATTTCTACACTTAGGATTTTAATGAGTATTTTATCTGTCCTTTTAAATGGTCGCTGTGTACATATTTTATTTCTAGATCAGTTATGGATTACATTTCTATTTTCAAATAACAAACATATACAGCACTATATTATAAAGAACATGATACTTCCTACAATTCATTGTCATTCTGGTCCATAACACTAATTTGATCTTCCAAAGGGAAAGAAACAAAGCTTTTGGTTTGCACCTAATAAAGAATAAAATCTTGATTTTTTTTTTTTTTTTTTTTTCTCGGCTGCCTTTTCCTAGTCAATTTTTTTTTTTTTTTACCTAAGAAGTAAATAATAAAAATTTTATCAGATACTTGGTTTGCACATGATTTGAATTTATAGCTTCATATTCCAGTGTTAGAACTAACTAGCTTTCTTAATAAGTCCTCATAGCTTGGCTGCATTTTGTGAAATACAAAGAAATTTTGTTATGCAAACTGGTTTTAGCCAAACAGTTTGGGGAGAAAACCTACATTAATGCGCTTTTTTTTTTTTTTTTTTTGACAAGCATTAACCTGACCCAAATACATTCCCGTTTGAAAGTCTTGGTTAAGGTTGCCGAGGACATCTCAGTTGCCAGTCTGCACCAGAGCAGGAATTCGGTTACCTGATCACCTCGTTACCTCTCATTCCCTACTTCAGCGCGGGCGCCCGGACCCAAGGGCTCAGTGCCCTCCTCGGCTGCTTCCACGTCCACTCCTGCCAGAACTGCTCCCTTTGTCTCTGTCGTCTACAACTGCTGTCATCACCGGCTGGGGACTTTATCTGACGTGCTTGGGTGGAGCAGCCTGGAAGTTCAAGCTGTATTTGTAGTGATAGGACGAGGGGGAATGGCTTCGAACTGGAAGAGGGGAGATTGAGATGAGATATTAGGAAGAAATTCTTCACTCTGAGGGTGGTGAGGCACTGACCCAGGTTGCCCAGAGAAGCTGTGGCTGCCCCATCTCTGGAGGTGTTCAAGCCAGGGTCTTGGAGCAACTGGGCTGGTGGGAGGTGTCCCAGATGCTTTTTCACAGCAGGTGTGGGCTTTTAGCATCTCTTGTGGACATCTGTGAGTTTCTCTGTGGATTTTGAGGACACTGGGATGGTCCATAGTCATTCTAGAAAATGTGTCTGAGGGTGTTCTCTGGTTTTATCTCCTTGATTCCTCTGGGATTACAGCCGTATACAGATCTCCAATGTGCATGTGACCACCACGTTGGCAGGCGATGCTGTTAATAAGTAGTGTGGCTTGATGGGGTCATGGAGAGGTGCTAAGTGAAGTGGTCCTCCGGGTCCAATGTCCACACAGCACGTTATTGCAGGGAGTTTTACTTCAGACCAGGTGTAGCCTTGTTCTAAAGGACATAGTGTCCATTAAATGGCCTCCAGGAGCATCACCTCCTGGCTTCATTTCATCCGAAGGAATCCAGATCATAATCTTGGAGCCCACTCTGGTGTGAGCTGGGGCATGCTGGGTGAGGGTGGTTTTGGGTGTTGCTTCAGAAATGCTCTTCGCTATCAAACTGAAATGCTCATCTAAAGTGACCCGTAAAATACTTGATATTGTGGACTATGATGTCATTTCTTCCCTAAACATACAACATATACCTAGGCTGGAGTTTGATTACAATCTATATGCCAAATTATGGTGCGATGGAATGTGTTTAATTTAAGATGGATGTCTGATTCCCCCACACCAGTTTGATCCATTTATTCTCTCCTCTTCCCGCTTATACTACTCCTTACAAGTACCTTGGGAATGATACCTGTTATTGGTATGCTTGGAAGCCTTATGATGATTAATTTACCCTCCCTTAAAAAAAAATAATACTGAGACTCTATGTAAATTGCGTCCAGTCATTTGAATATCTTTGACAAATACAAAGCAATCTAAAGGCAGTGGGGTTTTTTTGCCTATCATTCTCTAATGAAGGTTTTTGCAATCTACTTATTCCCTTGGATGGTATTTTCCCTTTCTTGCCTCTGTCCTTTGTCCCTGTCTTTCCCTCCCTCCCTCCTGCACATATACTCTGATGGTCCAGTGGACACAGTCATTTTAAAAAATGCTTTCCATTTCAGAAGTGCATTTTTTTTTATTGTTTATGTTTATAACCTTGCCTACTTGTTCATCATTTTTCGTTTTAGCTCTCTTAATTTCCATTTTACTTGTTGCATGCTGGAGCTTTTATTTCTGTCTAATGGCAGCTTGAAGAAAGAACGAAGGAAAGAGCAATGGACATCAACACCAAAAGCAAATCCGTGATTTTTTTGTTGCAGAAGAATTATTGGAAGAATTTATACCTGTTTACGGTGTTGTTTCTAATAATTCCTGTGAGGAAAGGTGTATCTAGAGCAGGCCTAATGTTTCTCTTCCACCTATTTTACCTGATGTAACTCCTTAAATTGTTTAAACTACTGATCTATCAAATATTTTTTAGAAAAGGTGTAAATTATTATGAGTAAAACAATAGAAAATTTATTTCAACTTTATTTTTTCTTGCAGTTAAGTGGTATTCCTACTATGAGTTTTGTTAACTTCTGTTTTCTTTAAGAGTGATAGTATTTTTTTTAACATAACATATTCTGCGTATAATGAAGACGTGTGTCTATTTGGGATGTGGAAAAATCTTCATGGCATTAAGTATTATGTAATAACATGAAGGAATTTTTGAATGCATATAATACTGTGTTTTATACATGGAAGAATTAAAAAAAAAATGGAAGGCAAGTAATTTGAGAACATCTGCAATTTTTTATTTATGTAAGAGAATATCCCATTTTTAATTAAAGATGGAATTTAAGAATGATAAATGGGACCATTATCTAGTGGCAGTTAGTTTGCAGGCACTTTTTTTTCCCTCCTGTTCCGTGCAGTGCTGCAGGTTTGACAGTGCCTTTGGCTTTTGTGAGCAAAATGCATTTCCTACTTGTGGCAAAATAGTTGTAACTCACTAAACATGGAACAGTTCTCGGGCATAGCGACATCTCTATGCTTAAGCCCTGAGGAATAGAATTATTTTAAACACTGCATATGCAGAAATTTCCTGGTAATGAATTTTATTAAACACGTAACAGCTAAAAATTTTATATGCCTAATGAATTTGGAGAAATAGTGCTAAGGAGGTGAATTTTGGGGAAAATTGTAATGAAGGAATTATCTTTTTTTTTTTCTTTCTTTTTTTTTAAAGAGTGAAATGATTCTTAAATTAACTTAGATGAAGAATTTCTTTTGCTATAGCTATACTGTAATAAATTGTGGATGAGCCCAAATTAGGTGTTATTTCTGATGGAAGTACTCTAAGTCGTATGGTTTACGGTGCCAGACACAGCTTCCCTCTGCCCTGTAGCCATGGACAACAAAAGGAATGTGTCCTTTAGACCTGTTTTCCTTCAGGGATGTCCAGTTCATCCTGACGCAGGCTGAGGCTCATGCTGGAGGTTAATAGGTGGATGGAGAGGGGTGAAGGTTTTGATTAGATAGATTGCAGGGGTTCTCTAAAAACAGCCTATTTTGCCACATTTAGCAAGTTTTTGTAGTTTTTTGGTCTTCAGTAGTAGACTGACCTTTTTCTTGTTTGTTCTTTTTTTTTTTTTTTTTTTTTACTTTAGTCCTTACATTACTTCTTTATGCTCTCCTCATCCTAGATGAAAGTTGGTTCTGAATTACTGTTACATCCACAAGACACAGCAGTGTGGTGGCAAAGTGGGAGGAAAAAGAAGTTGGGTAGGTGCTTTGGGAGTAACTTGAGTTAGCCCAGCATCGCCATCAGGTGTTACGCGTCTCTTGGTATTTCTCAGTCCCAGTTATCCCAGGAGCAAATAGGAACTTCATCCCTGCCCTTGTATCATTCAGGTCACGCCTCCTGACCCTGCTGGTTTTACCTTTTCTCTCCATTAATTCCACAATACTTCAGGATCCTGACTGGGAGAGAAGTTCAGTTGTCTGGTGTCAATTGACCATTGTGTTTACTGATCGCTTTAGATGATGTCTTGAAGACGTCAGTCCAGAGACCTACATGGAAGAGGACTTGGTTAGAGAGTCCTCGTAGCTATCTGCTCTAGACTGTTGTGTTGTCATCAACTCAAGGCTGCACAGGTGGAGTCTGATTGGCAGTAGTGCTTACTCTTGTGAGGTTTAATGCCGCCCTTGCAAAGGATCCGGAAGCCCCAAGCTAGTTTGGAATCAGACCTCAGCGTTTTCTGTGGCTATTGAAGCATTCAGGTCTGAAGTACTTTAAACCCAGATCTCAGATCTTGCCCAAGAAGATGGAAGCTCTCTAGGCAGAGGTGGTAGAGAGCGGTTTCCGAACGGGAAAACCAGAATCTAATGTAATTATTCAAAATTACATCATGAGTTAGAAATTGTAAAACCTACCTTTTCTTCTTTCTGCAAGACACCAGGCCTGCTGGCAAGGGACGGCAAAAGCCTGTCTCAGAGGGGGAAAAGGGTTTTAGGGCAGGAGTTGGCGGGGCTCATTGACAGAGCTTTAAACTAGATTCGAAGGGGGATGGGGATAGATCCGAGCTTGCTAGCAAAAAACCTGAAAGCGGCATGCTGGCACTAGATTTGGAAAAGGTAGGGGGCGTAACCGGGCTCCTTAAGAATAAGTCTGGGGGTGGCAGAATTTTGGCTCCCTCCAGTAAAAAGGAGAAAGGACCAGTAGCCCAGCTGAAGTGCTTATACACTAATGCGCGTAGCGTGGGCAACAAACAGGCGGAGCTGGAAGCCATTGTGCAGCAGGATAATTATGATGTAGTCGCCGTCACAGAAACGTGGTGGGATGACTCACATAGCTATAGTGCTGCCGTGGATGGCTGTAGGCTCTTCAGGAAGGATGGGCAAGCAGGGAGAGGCGGGGGGGTGGCCCTGTATGTCAGGGAGTGTTATGAATGCTTTGAAGTAAATGATGGAGATGGTGGGGTTGAGTGTTTATGGGTAAGAATCAGGGGAAGGGCCAACAAGGCAGATAGCGTAGTAGGAGTCTGTTACAGACCGCCCAACCAGGATGAGGAGGCAGATGAAATAGTCTACAAAAGGCTGGGAGAAGTCTCAAGATCGCGAGCTCTTGTTCTCAAGATCGCGAGCTCTTGTCCTCGTGGGGGACTTCAATTTGCCGGATACCTGCTGGGAATACAATACAGCAGGGAGGGAACAGTCTAGAAGGTTCCTGGAATGTACTGGGGATAACTTCCTGACACAGCTGGTGAGAGAGCCAAGTAGGGAAGGTGCCTTGCTGGATCTGGTGTTTGTAAACAGGGAAGGTCTTGTGGGGGATGTGACGGTTGGAGGCTGTCTTGGGAACAGCGATCGTGAAATGATAGAGTTTTCAATTCTGGGAGAAGCAAGGAGGGGGGTCAGCGGAACTGCTACCTTGGACTTCCGGAGGGTGGACTTTGGGCTTTTCAGGAGCCTGGTTGACAAAGTCCCCTGGGAGGCAGTCCTCCAGGGCAAAGGAGCCCAGGAAGCCTGGATGTTTTTCAAGAAGGAAGTCTCAAAGGCGCAGGAGCAGGCTGTCCCCGTGTGCCGGAAGACAAGCCGTCGGGGAAAAAGACCGGCCTGGCTGAACAGGGAGCTAGGGTTGCAGCTTAGGGAAAAAAGAGGATTTATGGCCTTTGGAAGGAAGGGCAGGCCACTCAAGAGGACTACAAAGAGGTAGTGAGGCTATGTAGGGAAAAAATCAGGAGGGCCAAAGCTCAGCTAGAACTAAACCTGGCTTCTGTTGTCAAGGACAACAAAAAAAGTTTCTATAAATATATTGGCAATAAAAAGAGGACTAAGGATAATCTCTGTCCTCTAGTAGTTGGGCCAGTAACATAGTTCAAGGATGAGGAAAAGGCTGCGGTACTTAATGGCGTCTTTGCCTCAGTCCTCAGCAGTAGGACCAGTTGTTCCCTGAGTACCCAGACCCTAAGCTAGAAGACAGGGATGGGGAGCAGAATGAAGCCCCTGTAATCCAAAGGGAAATGGTGAGGAACCTGCTTCAGCACCTGGAGGTGCACAAATCTATGGGGCCAGATGGGACCCACCCAAGGGTACTGAGGGAGCTGGCGGAAGTGCTCACCAGGCCACTTTGCATCGTTTATGAGCAGTCCTGGATAACCAGGGAGGTCCCAGCTGACTGGAGGTTGGCAAATGTGACACCCATCCACAAGAAGGGCCGGAAGGAGGATCCAGGGAACTACAGGTCTGTCAGTCTGACCTCGGTACCTGGGAAGGTCATGGAGCAGATCATCCTCAGCGCCATTACATGGCACATGCAGGAGAACAGGGTGATCAGGCCCAGTCAGCATGGGTTTGTGAAAGGCAGGTCATGCCTGACAAACCTCATCTCCTTCTATAATAAGGTGACCCACTTAGTGGATGAGGGAAAAGCTGTGGATGTTATCTACCTGGATTTTTGCAAAGCTTTTGACACCGTTTCCCACAGCGTTCTCCTGGAGAAACTGGCTGCTCATGGCCTGGACAGGTGTACTCTTCGCTGGGCAGAACACTGGCTGGATGGCCGTGCCCAGAGAGTGGGGGTGAATGGAGTTACATCCAGTTGGTGTCCGGTCACGAGTGGTGTCCCCCAGGGATCGGTGCTGGGGCCGGTTCTCTTTAATATCTTTATCAATGACCTGGATGAGGGGATCGAACCTCAGCAATTATATGATTCTACGATTCTTTGATTCTTTTTCTTTTTTTTTATTTTTTATGTGTAATAGAGAACCTGGAGAGTGGTCTTGGATTGAATTAATACTAATTCTGGTGTAAATACGCTGATAAAGACTTGTATCTATTTTTACATATCAATAGAGAAAAAAAATCCAGATTTTACTGTGCTGTGCTATGTTATGCTGAGTGAAGTATGCATTCAGTATTAAAAAGTAAGCATCTGTACTTCTAAAATACTAATTTCCAGTGTTAACAGTTGTATGGAAGGTCATTGACATGGTGGATTGGAGGGGGTCTCTGGGGCTCGGGCATGTTTGAAGAGAATATTTATGGTGTCTCTGTACCTCCTGCCATTAATAGGCATTTTTCAAGGGACTGCTTTTAGGTTATATTGTGCTCATGACTCTTAACTTTTCTTAGATACGGATGGGAAAAAAAAAAAAAAGAAGGATATAATAATATTTTCCTGTGCCTTCAAGAGGTCCATTAGTGGGTGATGAGGCTGATGTGTCCAGAGCATGGGTGGAGTGGGTATGTCTGAGCGAGCGGGGTGAAGGAATCGGTGGCAGGGAGGGAGTTTGCGATATTTGTGTGCTCCCTGCATTTTTAAGCAGTAAAAAGGGTATTTTCGGCTGTTGAGATGAAGCTCAGCGGCTGCTCTGCAAACCCCATACAAAAGAGGGGCCTGAGTTTTCTTTATCTCCAGCATCTGCCTCTGACCACAGATGTTGCTGGGGCTCTGCATTTCTCTTAACCGGTAGTCTTTGAATTACACGGTCGATATATAGTAATAATGAGAATGTTTTTTATTGGATAAGATGGGACTCGAAGATAATATTGTTACCTATTAATTGCTAGGTACATACTGAGACTCAGAATCATGAAGGGGAAGGTACAAAAAGTGTAAATACTTCGGAGCAGAGGAAAAACAACTACACAGCCGCGCTCTGGGCTGTTACAGCATCTCTGTGGTATTTGCCTTCCCGTTATCTCTTCAGCTCACTTTTCCACAGCGTATTTTGGTCCATCCTTCTTTCTTTTTTTCTTCTTCTTTTTTCCTTCTTTTTTTTGCCTCTCAGCACGTGCTCTGCAATTTAAAACTGTAACTTCATTAATTCTCACGTGCAATATCTTTAATATCGTCTTCTAAAACACGGAGGGGGTTCGTAGTGTGAGCGGTGGTGTATTTAAGGTAGAATATTCCGTGTTTTTGCAGATTGCCGGTATTCACGTGCCAGAGCAGCCTTCTGACCATGAAGCCCAACCACGCTTGTTCTATTAGCTGTACTTCAGAAGTATGTGTTTAGTTTTTTCCTCAGATGGATAACCAATATGGAACATTCTGTCCACAGAAGTCTTATTAAAGAGGTTAGAGCATCCTGCTAATTAGGAAAAACTAATTAGGCAGATTGTTGCGCCTGTAACCAGAATTTTATATTTTAATGGATTTTGAAATGCGGTATACTCACTTTTGCTATTGTAAAATACACTTTTCTTTTAAATGTCTGGAAATAGTCCTCTTGAGGAGATTTTGCACTGAGAGTAAGAAAGCAGTAACATTCTCGTTTTTCAATTTACTAAATAAACTAGAATATATGCTATAAAATTGATGAAATCATTCATCTATGCCAGCTCCTTACTGGTTTGTTACCTGCCTGTTGGTAGGTTTAAGTTTTTGTTCTTTTTTTTTAACTGCCCCAAAGAGGAGTTGGATTAAGTTCATATGAAGAAACACTATAGTTTGTGGTTGTGTTAAAATTAGGCTTAGATGGTACACAAATCTCACAAATTACTCTTTGGCTACTTCAACTTAAAATTCATTGACCACTGTTTCCCCGAGTCTCGGGAAGTTCTATTGTGTTTAAAGCTGGATCAAACCCATTTGCGAGTGCTCTTGCACTGCTGGTTTGGACTCTTGGTCTGGAAGCTGAAAAATAAGCCCATCTTCAGCTGTGGGGTGACCTGGGAGCAAAACCAGCAGGGTTGGTTGGGTTTTCAAGGTACATCTTTAATTCTTGGTAGGCACAAATGCCCACCACTGAAAGCAAAGGATGTTTGTGGCTGGGGAGAAGTCTGATTTGAGACACACTTAAAATATAAATATATTTAAGATGGATTTCTCCTTAATGTCTATCTTTGATTTTTTTTTTTTTTCAGCTGTGCCTCGCTACAAACTTTAATTAATCTTAACCTTTTCTTGGGCTTGTCATTCTGCATTTTGCAAAAGGCTTTGGCTTGCGGATAAGCCGTGTGGCCGGGAGCTGTGGGCAGTGACCTACAGTCTGTCTCAGGACAGTCCTCTGAGATGTAATTCAAGATGCAGATGTGGAAATCGGTGAGAGGAGGTTGGCAGCCATCTGGAAGTTGGCCATCTGCTCCTTCCTGGAGAAGCAGGGAGCGAGGCGTTTGGGGGTCCCTGCTCCTTCTTGTCACAACCTGAGTCAAGGCGATTCGGAATTGAGTCTTTGAAGGCCGGTTTGTGACTATTGGATTGCCAAGGGCTTGGCACTTAGTGATGTAAGGGGCTAGAAATGGAAAAATGGACAAATAGTTCTAGACAAGTAAGATTTAGAAATGAGGCGTATAAAAGGACTTCAGTAAAGCACTAAGGTTTAAGATCATATAGCTCAGGTCTAGCAATCAGAAAATCATAGAATGGTTTAGGTTGGAAAGGACCTTGAAGATCATCGAGTTCCAACCCTCCTGCCATAGGCAGGGACACCTCCCACCAGACCAGGTTGCCCAAGGCCACCTCCAGCCTGGCCTTGAACACCTCCAGGGATGGGGCCTCAACAACCTCTCTGGGCAACCTGTGCCAGGGCCTCACCACCCTCACAGGGAAAAACTTCTTCCTCATGTTTAATCTGAACCTGCCCTCTTCCAGTTTAAAGCCATTCCCCCTCGTCCTATCGCTACATGCCCGAGTAAAAAGTCCCTCCCCAGCTCTCCTGTAGGCCCCCTTTAGGGACTGGAAGGCCGCAATAAGGTCTCCCCAGGGCCTTCTCTTCTCCAGGCTGAACTGCCCCGACTCTTTCAGCCTCTCCTCATAGCAGAGGTGCTCCAGCCCTCGGATCATCTTTGTGGCACTCCTCTGGCCCTGCTCCAGAAGGTCCACGTCCTTCTTATGTTGTGGAAGAAGAAGCCACGGAGCACAGGGAGATGCAGCTTGCTATGCTAACTGAAAGAAAGCAGACAGTAATGTCCCATCGGGGCTTGTGGATCCTTCCTTATTTTACTAATGCAGCAGGAAATATCCCAGGAAATAGGTAGAGTTCTTACCGCTTGAAAGCAGAACTGGGAATATGGGGACTGGAGGATGCAGTAATTAGGTCTGGCCCACTTAAAAGAAAGCCTTTTTGCTCCCAGTCCAAGAACAGAAGACAAAAATATTGCAAGACTTGTTTTTGTGGTGCCAGCCTCTGCTGCCGCCAGACCTTCTATGTGCTGGAGTGTCAGCTCGGGTTTTGGCAAGCCAGATTTGTGTTCAGCATCTGTGATGACCTGTAGATTCGCGCCCTTCCATGCTCCTGCCATTTAGTCTTCAGCCTGAAATCTGGGACCATCATCAACCAGACGGGTCTAGGTAGTTAGCATGATGTCATGTCTCTTAAGCGGTTTATGGAACAGGGCTGAAATTTATGGCAATAAATATTTTAGATTGTTGTTGTTTGGCTTCCTAAGGAGAAGAATTTCCTTAGGGGAGAGGTTATTTTGCAAGCGACTCCGCTGTATGATGTATCGATGGTTTCAGTAAGTAGGAAGCTTCTCCCTTCAGTGTCGTAGGTTGGAATTGATACTCGCACTTAATAGCTTTACAGATTCCTGTTTAATTACTGGTCATTCTTCTGGAGTGGATGACTCATTTAGCCTTCAGCGATCGGAGGTATTTTTGCCCTCCGTATAATTCTACATACAGATATTTTTGCTCCTAAGAACCACAAGAATACCTGTTTTTCCTTTGCGTGTCTCATTCCCTAGGGTAATACAGAGAAAGCGGATGGGAAATGAGAAAAAGCGTATTTTGGCTGAATTTGCGTCGATCCGGATGGCTGTGGGTGCACACTTGGAGCTCTGTCTACTCAGTTCTCACCTGGAAGGGCGTGCTTGGCTCTGTTCTTAATACTATTGCTGCTATTATTAATATTATTGCTTCTATTATTAATAATATTGCTGCAATTATTAATGTATTATAATTTTGCTAGAAGTCCATACTTCTATATTGGTATTTTAAATTAGGCAGCTATTTAATGCTGATGGTGGGACAGCATTTCAGATGATCCAGGTATGTTGGTTTTGGTTATATTTGGTGTTTGTTGAGAAATCATTATTTCTTCTTGATGGCCAACGTACTTGTGATGAGAAGCGGCTGCTCTTCCTTCTGCCCTGGCTTTAGCACCTTTTGGATTTGCCATGCTGTGTCCTTGCTGCAGACCTGGGGAGCCAGGGAGGGGGTAGAGACGGAAGGGCGAATTGCCCACACTTCAGGATTTTGGAATTTGTTGTTCTAGCTGATTCCTTTTTCAGAGCATTTGAAGTAATTTGCAGACACCGCTGGCAGGCCACTTTGCAGATGACTCCACCTTAGTTCATCTTGGCTTTCCACACCCATTAAATTTCTGTGTTTTACCATGTTCTAGCATGGTAAAATGTTAAAATTAACATTAAACCCATTTCTGCTTTAACTTGTGCCGGCTTTTCTTCCTGATGTTTCAGGCTGTGACATTGCACGTGTCCTGGGAGAGGCCCGTTGCAAAATATGGGCTTTGAAGTTACCAGCAGATGGGCAGCTCCGTATCAAGAGACAGCACTTGGTCTTGTTGCATTGAGATCCAAATAAATTTGCGTTGATCTCAATAAATGTGGATGTTTTGAACGTTGACTTTTTAATGCTTCGCAGTTGGGTATTTTTTTTCCCCCCCAGTTTGTCAAGGAGGATGACTGTATTAAGACCATGAGCTGATTACTCCCTGTATTAGATAATAATTTCTTAATGTGGGAGGGATATTAAGAAGAATAGATGCGAGTGCTCTTGGAAGACTCTTTATGGAATAAGGCTTAAGCACCACCGTAAATAGGATGCGCGTTCGCTTTCATGCTGGGTCAGCCAGAGCTTGGCTGTTGAGGGATGAACACACCAACACTCGGGCCAAAAATCAAGAAGGTCTTAGAAAACACTTGCAAAACATATGGTGACTTTTCTGTCTTTAAAACTTACCATTATTCCTCTGATGCATCGTCACCCTTGGATTTTAGGTGGGCAGCAGTTGGAGTTTGATTAAAGCCCAGCCCTGGTCCTGTCTAGATACACCTCTGTGAAACACCTCTTTGTTTCACCATGTCATGTTTTTGTCTTACGATGTGCCAGTGGCAACTAATTCTGAGTTTTCCTTAGAATTTAGAAAGACGTGCTGGTGTTGGAGCGTCCGTGCGCAGCGGTGGGGAAGCTGCCGGGCAAAGGGGCCATCGGGAGGATGAGCAGTGGTACAGAAGAGGCGTTGGGTGTCCTTCTGCTGGAAAGCCGGCGTATCAATGATAGCTCAATCAGGGCTCTGCTTCGGGGACGCCTGAATCATCATTAGAGATGAAATGCCTATTTGTAATGGAAAAACAGCTAATTTGATCGATGGTGGGTTTTTTCCCCACTAGTCGTGTTTTAATAAAAGAAACCAAAGGAGTTTTGGGCGTGAATGTTAAAGTTTGTTGAAGTCTTTTCAATATGCCAAGGTAGAGGTTTAGTTAATTGGAGTCAGCTTTATAAGACCTTGTAAAATTAATTTTTTTTTCTTGTTTGGTTGATTTTTTGGTAAAAGCTTTTTCTGCACTAAGTAACTAAATGCAGGACAAGATGTTGCATGTCTAGGTTGTGTTTGACGGAGTGCTCCAAAGGCACCATCATCCCGAGGATGGTTGCGAGAGGGATGGTAATAGTAGGAAGGACAGTAGCAATTACTTTATTTTTTAATTTTTTTAGGGTGCTGAATTTTATTTGATTTGCGTAAGCTTTTTAAAACGTTAAGGTTGATCTGCGATAGTGTATTATCAACAGTTTATTTTGCTAATTTTGGTTGGTGAACTCTAGAACAGCTCTCCTGTCATTCCCAGCAGCTTTTCATAGAAACTTCCCCCCCTCCCCCCCTGCTTAAATATTTTAAAGATGCTTTCATTATGAAAGTCCTTGAAATTAAGATTGAAATTATTTTTTTTCTTCCTGTGATGGCATATGAATATGTTTTTGCCATAATGGCACTTGCCCATTTTGGATTATTTTCTGCCTCTGAATATTATGTGATTTCTTGTTAAAGTGAATGACAAGATGATGTATGACACACTTGAGATGGTATTGAGCAGAGTATAGTTGGAAAATTGCAGTGATAATTTTCTTTTTACATCTCAAACTTACACGCCATTGAGGAGAGAGAAAAAAAAAAAAGAAGAAAAGAAAAAGTGTAACAGGCAACTCGCGAAAAGCATAAGGGGAAACCTTGAAAAATTACAGGGAAATTTCCATAACAGATACAGCAGTAATGCTGGTTTAATAATGATTTCCTGTCATGAACTATTTTTATCATTTGCCTGCTCTCTGACGTGGCATTCTATTTAACATTTTTGAGAGCCATGTTTTAATCAGATTAAGCTCAAGGAAACCGATAGGTATCTGTTTGGCTCATGACTTCTGCTTCTGTTTCTGATTTAGTCACAAGACCATTGTTGCTGGAATCTTTTTTTTTTTTTTTCTTTTTTTTTTTCTTTTTTTTTTTTTTTTCCTTCAAACCCGTTTTGCTCCCGCGTGCAGCCGGCGTGCGGCTCACGGCGTGTGAGCCCGGAGGTTGTGCGCCAGGGATTTTCGTGCTGTACGGCGCGGGGTGCGTTACGGAATTATTTTGTAAATTAAAGAAGACCGATCCAAACTGTGTCTTTCCCTCCTGTGATTAAATAGCTAAAAATAGCGATCTATTTTTAGTTTCGAGCGTAGTAATGTGTCTTAGGAACAAACTCACCCAAAGCAGTGTGCTAGGAGAGGCTGATCATGAATAATGCTGCATTCTGATCTACTTATGTAAAACAAAAATGCTTAATAGAACGGTGGATGTTCTTGCTTGATTTTATGTAGCGTGCAACCTTAATAACGCTTTCCATACAAGAGATGTCATGAGAATAACATCGAAAGACGTAGACTTTTGGCTTTGCTACTTTCATGTTCTTCAGCCATTTTATTAAATTAAAGGCAGCAGAAAAGTTTGTCAGCAAAATTCTTAGTTGTGTTCTCCAATGTTGTGTGTGTCCTGCAAATTTAGGAACTGACCTCCGCCCCTTCCCTTTCTCCCCCCCCCCAAAAAAAAAAGGTGCTGCATAACATTTGGGATCGTTAGTGGTCCTCGGACATCAGTGGACTTAGCACCTCGTTCAGTGGTCTCAGCATCGTGGAGCACAGGGGCGGAGCGGCAGCTTGGCTTTTGAAAAGCTCTGTCTGTACCTGCTTTCGTCATTTCCAGGGTAAAACCCACGTGTTAAATTTCTAATGATCCCTTTTGTCTATTGCAAATACAGATTTTTGCCCACAGGGTAGAGACGATATTCACGAGCTTGGTTTGTGTTGCATCTTCCTTCAGTGTATTATTTATTCGGTTGATGCGCTAGAAAACGGCGAGCCGAAAAATTAATAAAGGTTATTAGTTACTTTCCATAATAAAATTAGCTGACCTTTAAATAGGAGCATTATACAAGGGATCTCTAAGTGGAAAAGTGACAGAATGCATTTTTAATACGGTAGCCGTTTCGATTACTAAATTTTTACAGTCACAATATAGAAAGTCAACGTTGTGATTAAATATTGCTTTTGACTGTATATTTGCAGAGAACAATGGAATAAGTGGAATTTTTGTCTTCAAGACAGAATTTAACCCCTCGGTTACGTTTTCTGCCACTTCTTACGGTTGGTTATGTTTGAACAATACAGAAAAACCAAGACGCAACTGAATTTTCTAAGAATGAATGTCCTTTGGAACCAACAGCAGTGGGAGTTCTCTGTGGTTTTTATTAAGCATGATGATATGCAGATTCCTTGAGTGCTCGAACAGACTGTCTTGGGTTGCTATCAGGCATACGTGATGTACACCCTGTAGCTGGTCAGATGCAGTTCACTCTATCAGCGTGCTATTATTTATTAATCTTTCCACTGTCTGAATTTATCTACTGTTTTATAGAGAGACTTACTATAAAATACAGTACTGCCCACGAAGTTTATGTGCGCACCTTCTGGTTTTAAGTTGGGGACAGGATACACCTCATTTCCAAAGTAGGTATCAAAGCAAATTTTCTTAATCTTTTTTATTTTGTACTAACACAGGGGTTGTACTAAATCATGACATTATTGATTGTGCCATTATCTAGAAAAGATCCTCTAAAAGCTTTAAGGGTACTCGGTATCTTTATTCTTATTTTTGAAACTTTGGTACTATCTGTAATAATTATATCACGGCTTGGATTGCAGATGAACTACAGTACAGCAGCACAAGCAAATCTGTAGTTTTTCAAATTTTGACTGGGTCTTATAACATTTGTTGAAATCCTTACAAGATATTCATCTATTTGTAGCATCATATAGGTCTGTCTCCCCATCTGTCTCTGTTTTTCATGACAACGAGGCTCTGGTACTTCTTTTTTTTTTTTTTCTTTCTTTTTTTTTTCACTTTAGTACTTATTCATTGAAGCCCACTGTAATGCTGTTTCTATCGTAGTTATTTGTCCAACAGCTTTTATTGATCATTTGGAATAAAATAAAAGATTTCTTCATAGGGAGAAATTTTAACCAGCAATGGGTGAATTCGATTTAATTAGAGTGAGTTTTATATGGTAGGAAAACTAATGTAATCAGAACCCATTTATGTACTATTAAATAAATAAATTGCTAACATTATGTGGTGCCAGAATCTTTGGAACATGGGGGGGGGGGGGGGGGGGGGGAGATGTTCTCACTGAATTATTTTCTGCTAGGCCACATTTATTAAGGAATTCATACAACTTTTAGATTTTAAAAGTATGGGTATGAATCGAAGGTTCAGATTCCCTGCAAATAAATCCTTATTTAACAGGATATCCCTGAGACTTTTTTTTTTCCTCCCCCACCCCAGTATTGGCAGCCTGACTAAAATAGTCTCATCTGGTTTAACTAAAATCTTTGCATTACTTGGCGGTGGTTTCTTTTGTATGTGGTGCTTAGAGCTCATTGAAGCTCAAACGGTACAGGAAATGCAAATCATGCAAATCATCCTCACGCTGACGATGTACAGTGGCGTGATTGAGCAGCAGTACGTATGGCTCGTGGGCTGACCACATGAAAGAAGTCATTTAAAGACCAGATGAGCCCAAGCTGGGTTAAGTTAGGCTATGTGTGAGCTTCAAAGCTTATAGAATAGCATCCTTTTTAAAAATAAATTTATTTTATTAATAACACCTGCGCCGAGTTCTTAAACAGTGAGAACATGTATAGATGAACGTTACGTTAAATATATGCCCTACTTAAATCAGAAGGGCAAAAACGGTTATTTTTGTGGCAATTCAGGTATGCGTCGCCGTCGGTGAAAGTAGACCGCAGCCTAATGCACTGCGAAAAAAGTCCGGTTCGTGTTTGTTGTACATAAAAGCCCAACTCTTCTGTGCCTTTCAGGTAAAAATGAAAATAAATGGAAGATAAAAGGGGATTTTGTCTGTGCAGAAGGGTTAAGAACAGGCTTTCTGTAAGTGCTTGTGAGTGGAGAGAAGAGGGAGGTTGAGTGCTTGCTGCTTCAAATTTCTCTGGTAACTTAGAAGAAGAATGCTGTATAATTTTATTTTTTTTTTCATACTTCTGAAGAGCTTTTTCTGTAATTTTGGGGCTGTATCCTTTCCCTAAAGCTGAGCCCTCGTTGCGTTGTGTAACTCCGAACCCCGAAGGTGGTGCAGTTGGGTGTCCAGCTGTGGTGGGAACCCGGGGCTCCATCCAGCGACTCCCGTGGGATGCGCGTGCCAAGACCTATAGGCACAACCTGAGGAACGTCACCGGTAAAAATTGCTAATAGACTAATAAGCATTTTTCATATTAATCTTGCAATAAAAAGAAAGTGGGTGGTACATTCTTAAAGACATTGTTACTTCTTACCGTTGGTGACACTCAATATGGGTGGCTCTCTTGCTTCTACTAAGACTCTTATTTCTTACAAGTGTTTGGTTTTTTTTTTACCGTCCTCATTCGCTTTCCTTTGGTGTTTTGATGTTTTTAAAAGTTGAGACTCATTCGAATAATGCGACGTGACACAAAGCTGGAAAATTTCAATTGTGAATGGTTTCTGTGCAATCTTGTTTAATTGTTCCTTGAAACAGTAGCCCTTAGGAGGTCTATGGTGGGACCGCTCGGGACACTACACTGTGTCACCCCGGCGGATGTAATTTTGGCTTGATATTCTTTACTCGTGCCCTGCTCCTCCTTGGTTTTGTACTTTCTACTAATATCCAAACACAGGAGCAAGAAGAAAGGAAAGAAATTACATTTTTATATTTTATCTACTGGTTTGCTTCTTTCTCATCAAGTCAATCCACGGGTCAGAAAGACAGAGGGAGATTTTCCTTTTTTATTTATATATATATGTAAAACCAACCCAAAACAACCAACAACTGTATTCCTGTCTTTAATATCCTATCTGAAGCCAAGAGAAAGCTTTTCCCCGTCTCGGTGTGTACCTGCAGGCTGGGGCAGCTCCCGCCGTGCTGACCACGTACAGGTGGTGGCCATAGGGCTTAGTGGGGAATTTTGGGTTCAGTCGGGGCCGGAATGGTTAAGTTCCTTCCTTCCGTGTGGTTTGTTTGTTTATTCATTTCTTTTTAAGAAAAGAAGTAAAGGTGAATGGACGGATGGCATCCTGAAATCACCTCAAGATGATGGGGAAAGGAACACGGTAAATAAATACTGTTTTCCTGAGCCACTTTGTAGAGTCATCCCTTTTCGGGGGATATTTGTGAGACCTCTTCTGGCACAGGCTTCTGGGTGTGCGTTCGTACGTCCGGCACACACTTGGTGTTTTAATAGAAGCCGGAACTTAAATCGCAGATAATATTAAATTATCTTTTATACTCGGTGCAAGAAATACCGAGACGCCGGAGCTCACAGAGAAAGCAGAAAAGAAATTTTACTATTTGTATCTATAATAATTCAATGTAATTGAATATCCATTTCGGTGTTTGACAGGAAGCAGAGCTTTCTTAAATATTTGTACCTAAGAGCACAGGGCTGTATAAAGATCTTTGAATTTGGAAGTTAATTTGTTTCTTCCAGCAATATATAGAGATATCTAGAGAAAATTAATCCCATATGATTGTACAGCTACCAGTGCTCCAGAACTTTTTTGGAAATACTTTCCGAAGAACATCTCCAGTCATCTTGACAAACAGTTTGAGTAAAGTTTCCTTTTCAGGAGCCCCTGAAAGTTTTTACGTGTAGTCCAAAGGTATTGCTGGGGTAAAAAAAAAAAAAAAAAAAGGGGTTTTTTTGGAGACCTTGAAGAGAACTATGGCGCTTTGCTCGGCTTTTGCAGATAGGAAAGCGCGTGAGTTAGCCATCTCGAACGGATTTTTAGCTTTCTGTGACGGAGAGAGGCACGAGCTTTTCCCCATAACAAATTAGCAGTTGTGAACAATTTTCCTGGCCACGGTAGAAATAGCTTAATTGAGAATGCTTCGCAGTTTTACGGTGGAATTTCATAGAAACGCAGAAAATATATATATGTATATGGGCATGTTGTGGAATTGTGTGCGTATATCTGTGTGTGCACACGTGCGAACATATGTGCATACAAACGTACTATCTGTGCCTGAAAATACGATAATCTGAAAACACTGAATTGCTACGTACGGTCCCACGAAAACAGCATTTTATTTCAGGTACTGTGGTGTGCGGGGTCCATAAGATCTGTTGACAGAGTGATAATATATGAGTTGATTAAATCAGTAGACCGTGACACTCGCTTATCCGCAACTGGGACATGGGCTCCCGAGTTCTCGCTCTGGCCTCGGTTCTCTTCGTGGCCCTCAATTAGCAAGCTTTGGCCTCAGTTTCTTAATCTTAAAGATTAGAAAGCGTCTGGTATATTCTTCTGACTTTGTTCTGTACGGCTTCAACCCCAGAGTTGGGTATTTCTCCTGCCTCTTACTGGGGAGTAATGGGCATTCGGCACTGGATGCTTTATTTGATGATAAAAGGAATTCAGAAGTTTCGAGATACCGGAGTCGCGTGTGAGAGGTGTTGGGAAAACATCATTTGTAAAATATCTGGAAGCCCAAACGCGTTATTGTTAGATTATTATTTTATTACTGGCTTTTTCCATGTGGGGAAAGTCTTAGACTGTTGCAGCATTGGGGTTCAGTTTGCTTACTGGGGGAATACATCCGTGTTGTAAAAATTGACTTGAACGTGACTGTGAATGACTAGTGTAGTTGTTCACCTGGCAAAACTCCCCGCCAAACTGGAAGAGGGGAGATTTAGATTAGATATTAGGAGAAAAGTTTTCCCTCGGAGGGTGGTGAGCCCCTGGCACAGATTGCCCCGAGAAGCTGTGGCTGCCCCATCCCTGGAGGTGTTCAAGGCCGGGTTGGACAGGGCTTGGAGCAACCTGGGCTGGTGGGAGGTGTCCCTGCCCAGGGCAGGGGGGTGGGACTGGATGATCTTCAAGGTCCCTTCCAACCTAAACCAGTCTATGATTCTATGATTTAAAAAATGGGCAAAAGGCTTCCGTTTCGGAGCTGTCGAATTCTCTCACAATTTGAGCCCGTTCTCTTTTTCTTCGAATTCTCTCCTCTGTGTCTCTGCTCTGGCGTTGGTCACCTACGTCCCATGTCAGGAGCTCCGGAGTGCCTTGCCCGAGCTGCAGAGCTGAGACCTTTTTCTTTCTTTTCTTTTGCTGGTAGCGTGGCAGATAGAGGCCTGTTATGATAACACGAGAAATAAAATGATAGGACATCAATACAGATTACACTTAAAATCGTGTTACGTAAATGGAAATAAACCAGTTTATGGTATGTGCCCGACACGATGCAAGTTTTATTTAATATATATATGACTGAAGGGTTACATTCAATCCAAATGCTCCCCTTTGTGATCTCTAGCCATGTTTGTGGAGAAACCTCTCTTAAAGCACTTAAAGCTTAATTCAGAACAGGCAAAACAATTATTTTTTGAAAGTCTGATGAAATGCGTTTGGCAGCTTTTGAATTTAGGAGAGCATTTGTCTCACTTCTTTGAAATCTCACTTCAGTCGGTCGTTCAACCATTTCGGTGTAACCGTTCAAATCTGGTAGCGAGTGTGGGCTCTGACGAGTTAAAAAACGGATTAATAGGAAAGTTTAGAGGCTGAAAATAGTGTGTAATACACGAAGGCAGATATTTTCCTTATTGATACACTTTTAATATCGGTCTACCTGCCGTCCCTGTGTTGTCGGTGAAGTGCTGGTTGATGAATATCTCCGCGTGCGTTGGGGTTTGGTCCTCCAAATACAGGTCTAGAGACTCTCAAACATTAAATAGTCTCATTTGAGTTTCATAGGGAACAGAAGTCTCTCTTTATCTTCTGTAAGTACAAATGGTGTAGGTTTATGCACCGCTGTGTGACTGTTCCTTGCAGGAAGGGAAGAAGTGTAGTTTTGTAGTTGAACTATCGCACGAACGCGGAGCAGAAACATTTACACGGTAGTTCTGACTGCCCCTTCCCTGATCGCATTGAATAGTTCGCTGCCTTTCTGTTAAGGCAGGAAAGCTGCCGCTATGCCGCAGCAACAAATATTATAGACGTGTGAAGGGCAGTTGGGAGATATAAATATTGACAATTTCTATACATTTTTTTTGCAGTAATATTTGATTAAGGTACTTTATTTTTATATATATATCTATATGAAGGAGTGTGCGCTTGGTGAATATATATTAAAATCACTAAGTTATTCCTAATGTTCTGTAGTGCTGCCTGCTCCTGACAAACATCTGATACGGATCATATGCCTCTAAAAAGAGAAGTTCCTCGAGCAAAATACCCTCATGAAAACAGGTTGGAGATACTCACATTCTCTCGCTCGCTCGCACTCGCGTGTTACATTTTGGCACGTTGTAGAAGCAGGTAGCATATCTACTACCTGCTGTTGAAAGTGTTGAAGATACTGAATTATTTATTCCATCTTCTGCACTATCCAAACTCGTTTTGGGTAGTTTGACACATCTCGGTCTTCCATATGGATACTTCATGGTGACAGAGTTGCCAGCTGCTCAGGTTTTATGACAGTCGGAGTTTTTTCGAGGGCTGTATTAGTTTGCTGGGAAGAATCCTGCTTTTCCTGAGGTCCCCATTCGTAGGCAGTAGTTAGGCCTTGGGTTGATGCTCTGGAGTGGGGAGGTTTTTTTGAAAATTAGTTAAGAGCTTCCCTAAAAATGTTCTTTAAAGGACTCGATGTTTATAGATTGTGTGAGATGAAATCAGAGACGTGGGTTCTACAAAAAAGGTGAAATCTATTTGCTGAGAAAACTAAGTTCCTTTTAGCGATAGTCTTCAAATTTGTAAAAAGGTGTTTAGATATCAAGGTGCATAAAGCGACGTACAAACCAGCCTGAAATACTTTGGAGAATAGGATTTTTGGAGCGTTTGAAATGTAAAACCGCTAGCTGCTTTGCCAAGACCCTGCCCGCCTCTGTGATTGTGCAAAGGGAGTGGGGCTTCTGTTGTTTTAAAATATAAACTGTGTAAACTTGAAAATTGGGAGAAGATTTGAGTTTTGAGTTTGCCAAAACTCTTTAAAATAAAGGAAAATCAGCCGTTCTTTTACTTTGCCTTTTAGTCATTCAAGCATCTATTCACATAAACCTTTTTAGGGGAAGCTCTCACTGTTTTGGTGAGTCTGTGCTGCGCCGAGTTTGATTCTCCTTCAATGGTTTAAATCAATCTCACTTGCTGTGAGGTCCATATCTCCATGACATTGACTGTCTCTTCTGTGCCATGCTCAGTCCAGACTGACACCAGATGAGGTGAAGTAATGATTCTCAAAGTTTATTGTTCAGGTTTGCTACTGAATAGCGTTATGCGTAGTCTTAGGACTTCTCCATGTTGCTCCCACCTCTTGGCCATACTGCGTTTTCCGTGCCAGTCATTGGACGTGTTTGTTTTTTCTCCAGAGGTGGATGGATAAAACACCCAAAGAAATTAATTTGCAGACTTAAAAACAGTTAATAATGCTATTTAAATGTTACCTAATCGAGTAGAAGATCAGTTTGCCAAGTCTTTTTCTTTAAAAGTCTTTTTACTGTAGATCCCTGCATCCTGTGTATTTACCCTCGAATTTGTTGCCTTCAGATGTCATCCTTTCTTCTTACTTTTTTTTTTCTTTCTCCGTCACAGCATATATTTGAGTAGAGTTAGTCCGTACATCTCTTGTAGACCATCCAGCAATGGGTTATTCTGATTTACTTACGTTCTGCTTTAATAAGGGGCCTTCGCTTCATCATTTAATGTTGTCGGTGCGAAATCTGAGCGAGGAAGATGATGTGGATTCGTGGCTTTCTCCTTCCCCCCGTCACCGCGGCTATAGCTGCTTGGTCATGACCTGTCCCTTCGTGGGAACAGAGAGGACAGTGTAGCCCATGGTGAACAATCTGGCCACTAAAGTAAGAAATGTGCATCTGTCAGTAATTAATTGAAGCCAAATTTAATTACAAATCAGAGAAAAAAATAGTACCACACACTTAATAAAATTCAAGAAGCTTCAGCGCCGTTGCCTACAAACCAAAGCAATCCTACCAAAAGACTCCCCCCTCAGACATCAAAAAGTCTTATCTGGGAGAGTCTCTTTCAAGCCTCTTGATGTAAAGAAAGTAGTTTTGATTTAACTGTTTACACATGGTTTTCACTATCTTTTTGCGTTAAAGGTCATTGAAAACAGTGGTGAGCGTTTAAGGTGAGTTCTTAAGTAATCGTGTCAGGATCTGGCCCCAAAAACTGGTTTCTGAGATTTGATTGCACATAAATATTCTAATCAGCTGGTTGAAATAAAAATTTGGAGGGATAGGAAGGAACTGAGAGAGAACCCAAATAATTCACAAATGAAATAATGCACTTATGTGACCTCTGGAATATGTTAAAGGAGAGAGATTTGCTGTTACTCAGCTCTGGCCCCATTCCAGCTTTGCGGGATAGCACCAGTGGGGCACGCGGGTTGAGACGGGCGGTCTCCAAAAATTCTACCCGCGGTCTTAACAGAGGTCGGAAAATGTGGATGGCCCGAGGAGACACCGGGAAGGGTGGGCCATGCAATAGTGGGGCTGGCAACGCAGCCCCCTTCTGCTCCAGCTGTGTCAAACAGCAGCTGTGCATGCGGAGAGGTGAGAGTTTTGTTTGGGGTATGGTATATATGAAGAAAGGGAAAAAGCATTTGATTTCTGGGCAGTGAATTCTTTTGGAAAACGTAGCTAAGGTCTGTCACAGTAGGAACGAGAATTTCAACTACGGTCCGAAAATGACATACTATAAAATGAGAGAGGGAGAATGCATTTGTAAATCAGAATAGCAAAAAGGGATTGGCAATCGGAGTTCAAAACAAGCTATTCATTTCTACCGCGTTTTAGCATACAAGACAAACCCCAAATCCAAAACTATTGAGCTGGAAGCAGCCATGAATATTTATCACTGTGTACTATATGTACATATAGTAATTGCAGCAAGAGGGAAAAATATTTTTCTTTACAATTAATATTTGTAAACGTTTATGAAAGTACATAACAAATAAATAAGACAAACACATGGCCTAATTAAGATGAAAGGCATGACAGCCCTTGTGATTTGTTCTGAAAAATAAAGACCGTTAAAATAGTAAGACTTAATTATTTCTGTAAACACTTCAAATTATGCTCTATCTAGAAAACCTTAATTTATGAGATATATATTATAATATCTATAAGCATTTTTGACATTTGTACATTCCTTGTCAAAAAAATTATTGCTAATTTATTATTTATTATACTGTATACCATCATATTATCCCTTATTAGTATTTATTGTTCAGAAATTCAGTCTCATCTATTGTTTAATAGGAAATGGAAAAGCATTTTATATCTGATTGCGATTTGTGAATTTTTGGTCTGGGGATAAAAATGCAACTTCTATGAGTTGATCATATAAAAATGTGTGTAATAAACAAAAATAACTGCTCTGTTTAATGTTCCAGGCATTAATAATGCTATACAGTTTACATTTGAAAAATAACTCAAAGCCAAATCCATGGACTTGCCTGAATTCTGGGTTGAAATCAAGGAAACCATATGATAGTGGGTGAGATGGAGGAACCGAAGCCCTCAGGTTTGGTCTTGAAGAGCTGGAAGACCCTTTGGGTCTTCGAAGCCTTTGTTTCTCAAGGTGGATGTGTCTATGGTCGTACCTTTTGCCTTCTCCTTGCTCTGTCCTTCTCTGACATTTGAAGAGGCAACACAGCAGAGCCCTGTTCACTACTTCTTCCTCTCCCAACCCTACTTGCCTTCACCAGAAGGATGAGCTGCCCCTCATCTCACTGCAAATGGGTCCCCTGAGCTCCTCTTCTTTGCTATACGATTTTGGTTGATTTCTGATGGGCAGGAGAAAATGTAGCCTTCACCCGTGGCTGTGTGTTTTACAGTGTGTTCTGTGTTTTACGGTGATCGGCGGCTATTTGTTGGGTTGTAGTGACCGTGTGGTCTCAGGTGGTACTTTGGCTTCGCTCTGCTGAAGGCGCAAGAACCGTGCCCAGAAGAAAACCATATTTGGGGTAAAAATCTGAGGGGTTAAGACTCTGCTCTATGACATGAGACCTGCCAATTGAAATTTCAGGAAAAAGAAACGTACTTATACGTATAGTGTAACTCGGGGCTTGGTGAGAACAAAGGGGTCAGTGCCTTCTGAGAAGTAGGGTGGGATTTGATGCCTCCAAGCGCTCACGGTTTTAGTTCTGTCTTAGTGCAAAACCGCTTCTTCCAGCATCACGCTCCCCTCCTGAAGGACGGATGAATGTCAATTCAGTGCCATCGTTCAGTTTTTTTAGTATCTGTATTCCACCAAAAGGCTCATATTTGTAGTGATATCCAAATCTTAACTCTCTTTTATTGTAATACTGCACCTGGCAAAGGAAGAGCTCGCTTCTGGACGGCCAGATCTTCAATCGAAAACTCATTTTACTGGGAACGTAGCTGTTCTGCAGCAGAGATTTGTGACCTCGGGTTTCTTTTGCGGTGCAGGAGAGTCCCTGTTGCTGCTGCAGGATGGTGCCCTCGGTAATCCTCCCCTTTCCAGGGGGATCCGGGTTACCTCTGCTGCGACACAAACAGTGGCCCTGGCCGCCAGTCCTTGGTGCCGGCAGAGCTTCTGCCAGACAGAGGGAATGCTCCAGTCCCAATCAGGTGCCGTTTTAAACCCGCTTCGTGCTGTAAGCCTGCTGAATCGGAGAGCTCAGCTTCCATGTCCGTAGATACAGAAATGTGCCCTGTGTGGTCTCCCAAGGGGAAGGCAAAATGTGGTTTTAGTTAAGTTGCATGGGAATTTAATTGAAAGATTTAGGGCAGTGCCATAAAAGAGTAAATCACGGTTACGTGACACAAAGAAGATTGATAAAGCAAAATAAAAATACTTTAGCACCTTTACTTTTATAATTTGCTTGATATAAATGGAAACCTGGGTTAATCATTTTGCTGGCAATTAAAATTAAAAAAAAAAAGTAAAGGCTTTTATATTTTACCAATTTTCAGTGCTTTGGTGTAAAATAATGGGAAGGACGATAGCAAAGGTCAGAGAGTTCTCTGGACACATCGCGGCTCTGAACCTGCGCACGCGCTCAGCTTCCCTCCCATGAAAATTCGTATGAACTAAGCACACGCTTAACTTAATTCACGTAAGTAGTTCCTCAGAAGTCAGAAGGACTATTAAGTGATTCAGATTAAGCACAAGCTTAGTGTAAGACCCGAGCGTGTGGGGATGGTGGCCCTGAAATCTGGCCAGCATCCAAGGCAGTGGGGCTACTGCGGATGTGATGGTGCTGCTCTGTGGAAGAAGGTCATCTGTAACAGAGAAAAAAGACCTGGGGGTATTTCGGGGAGGGGAGATAGGGCAGTCGCCTTCCAAATGTGACCTTCAGCGCAGGTTTTGTGAGGATTCGGCCAACGTATTTATCAAAGAGTACAGTATACATTATATGCCGTAGCGTTGATAGGTCTAGATAAGAGTACCATAATAGCAGTTGAAATGTAGGGGGGTTTTGTGAGATGGTACATTAATGATGTGGCTGTTAATTTGAATTTAGCAGACGTTTTAAATATAGGTTTCTCTTACAGAGACAAAAGTTGCAATTTAAAGCTCTTTGGTGGTCTAAAAACAGCTTAATTCTCTAGTAGCATGGTAATAAGTACTAATCCAGCTTATACAGTGATTGTAGTATGTCATGTTTGTGAAAGATTGCCTAACTCTGCTTTCTCTGGGTTTTATGTTAATTTTTTTAAATTAAACATAAAACCTTATAACATCTTTATGCTGAGATAAACTGTTCAATTTAACTTGTGCTCAAGCAGCAGCTGTCAGGAATTATCATGTTTCGAGCGTTCTTGCCATCACCTTGTGTCTCTACCTCCCGGATACACTCCGTGGGATGATAAAGCTCACCTTGTTAGGATTTATTACTTAAATAATATCCCGAGGTAAAATGGAAGTTGATGTCACACGGAATGACAACTGACATATATTTATGTCGCACGTTACATTAGAATAAACTTTCCTTTCTTCCCTTCGTAATAGGTGTTAAGTGGGAATAGGCTCCAGCATCTCCTCCGGTGCCCTGCGTGAGTCCATCAGCCCCGTGCGCGGCTGCTCGGTGGGCATGTTCCCGGGGACTTGTGCTGTCAGGTGTTATTTAAGCTTATAATGCCGGAGAAATTGGTTATCGCTGGTGGTTGGCAGCTTTTACGCCGGTAAAGAAAAATGTATACGAGCATCTCGTTTGTTGGGTTGAATTCTGGCAGTGCTGTGAAATGATGCAAGCGAATCCAGAAGGGTGTTTTCTAATAATATTACCACTTAAATGTTTTTTAGGTTTGTTTTGTTTTGTTTTATTTTTTTTTTTCTGTGAGAAACGTAAGGAGTGTCATTTCAGGCTCTAAATCTGAATTTGCTAGGAGTCGCAACAGTTTTCTCTCGACACTGGTTTATTAATGGGCTGGGTGGTGAGAAGCGGTCTGCTTGTTAATTGAGTCTTATCCCTTCCCATTTACAGTGGAGAAAATTTGGGTCTACCTCTTGTGAGTTTTCCAAGTTTTCGGCCTTTCTTGCCTTACCAGAAGCCGGTCTCCAGCTCTCTCTGGTGATGCTCTTGAATCCTCCTCCAGTTTGTCTAAGCCGGTACTGCAAACATTATTTTCCTTTCCTGTGGATATAAACCATCTTTTTTTTTTTTTTTCATATCCCTCTCTGAGTTATTCCTTTGTCCATCGGAACGAGTTCAGATATTTCAGAGCTACGCGGTTTTGTCCAAGCTTAAAGTTTGGATCTCATTTCTGGTCGCGCTCCCCGTTGCCCTTTTCGCTCCAGCCATCATGGTAACCCTGGCACCCCCGTTGTCCTCCCTTCCCACCCTTGCTTCCACGCCTTACCGCTTCCCGTGTGTTCAATCCCAGTGTGCCTTCTCTTTTTGTTTTCCCTCTTTTCGTTCAGACCCAGCCAAGTTCATAGATGCTGTCCTGCATCAATTCGGTTTTCTTCCTAACTTGTCGCAGAAAGAGGTTTTCTGAAAAATCAGTAAAGGGAAGGATAAACTACAATGCAACCCAGAAATAGCCAAAATTTTGCCAAGCAATCATTTCGTCCCATTTTTTGTAATATTTGGGGTATGTTTTCTCCTGTTTGTATTTTTCTTTGTCATAGAATCATAGAATTGCTGAGGTTGGAAGGGACCTTTAAGATCATCAAGGCCAACCATTAACCTGCCCTGACAAAACCACTTCTAAACCATGTCCCCAAGTACCACATCCACCCTTTTTTTAAACACCCCCAGGGATGGCGAATCCACCCCCTCCCTGGGCAGCCTCTTCCAATGTCTCATAATCCTTTCAGTGAAAAAATGTTTCCTGATATCCAGTTGAAAGCTCCCTTGACATAACTTGAACCCATTTCCTCTCATCCTATCACTTGTCACCAGGGAGAAGAGGTCAGCCCCCACCTCTCTACACCCTCCTTTCAGGCAGTTGTAGAGGGTGATAAGGTCTCCCCTCAGCCTCCTCTTCTCCAGGCGAAACCACCCCAATTCCCTCAGTCGTTCCTCATAAGATTTGTCCTCCAGACCTCTCACCTGCTTTGTAGCCCTTCTCTGGACACACTCCAACACCTCAACGTCCTTCTTGTCATGAGGGGCCTAAAACTGAATGCAGTACTTGAGGTGGGGCCTCACCAGTGCCGAGTACAGGGGGATGATCACTGCCCCAGTCCTGCTCACCACACCATTCCTGATACAGGCCAGAATGCCATTGGCCTTCTTGGCCACCCGGGCACACTGCTGGCTCATATTCAGCCGGCTGTCCACCAACAGCCCCAGGTCCTTCTCTGCCGAGCAGCTTTTATTTTTTGTTGTTTTTTGTCACTCTAGTGCTAAACGCACCGCCATCTCCGAGCCAGGGGATTGTATCGCCCTTAGGAAGTTTTCCTGCCTCCGCTTTGACTCTGGCACCCAGGTCGTTACGAGGTCCAGAGGTTATTACTCTTCGTGACAAATAAGTGATGACTTTTCGTAAAACTATTTTTTTTCCTCTTGGTATGGCTCATAATAAACCCGAGCTCGTATCTTAATTGGCATTCTGTTTGACAGTCCCTTTAGAACGATCAAATATTTGATGAACAAGGCAATAACATTCATCTCTTCCTTGGGTAAGCCTTTCAGATTAGCATTGACTCAAGTTGATGAAGATGGATACAGGATCTGTTCTCTAGGAAGTGTTTGTTCTGTAGGTACAGATTATCTAAGAACGGCGTGTGTTAGCATAGGTGATATTATGATATATATGGCTATTTGGGGAAGTTCGTATGAGTTTTAAGGTTGACAGCCAGGATCAGAAGTTTTTAATATGAGTGACGTCAGTATGGCAGTGATCTCGAACACAAAATCTGTATAAAAATAGGAGTAGGAATGAAATGGGGTGAGGAATAGGAGTGAAACGGGATGAAGAGTGAAACGGGATGAAGAGTAGGAGTGAAATGGGATGAAGAGTAGGAGTGAAACGGGATGAAGAATAGGAGTGAAACGGGATGAAGAATAGGAGTGAAACGGGATGAAGAATAGGAGTGAAACGGGATGAAGAATAGGAGTGAAACGGGATGAAGAATAGGAGTGAAACGGGATGAAGAATAGGAATAAAAATAGGAAAAAAAAATAGAAAAAAAGAATTAAACATTGCATAAATCAGTTCTGAACCTGAGCCACTAAAATGGTGGATAGCAAAAAAAAAAAAAAAAAAAAAAGAGTTAGAAACATCCTACGTTGAAAAGTAGTTTATTAAAGCTTAATATTTTATGTGCAATAAACACTGGATCTCAATTTTTTTATTTTTTTTTTTTAATCCCTTATGATGAGAAGTGTCTACAGCTCTGCAGTTCTCTATAGGTTCGGGGTTCAGATTGCTTGAAAGCAGCGCTGGCCGGGGAACCGGAGAGGCTCGCGTACTTCTGGTGAAATGCAGGGAAATCTGCCACTGGTTACAGTAGGGTCAGGATTTCGTATTACACATTTAAATACATTAATTTTCTGATAGCCTGGTAAGTTGTACGAGGCTCGGGTAGCAGCTTGTTAGTGGTGTTTGTGCCCGTTTTCTATAATTGAAGGACGCGTGCAGCGTTGTAGGCTGCGGAGTAGCGGGAGTGCGATGGCAGTGCTGGGGTGCAAGGGTAGAAACAACATTTCATTATAGAGGATACCTAATAAAAATGTGAAAATAAAACAGAAAAAGGGTGGGAAGAAAAAAAAAAAAAAAAGAAAACCAGACCATACTAGATAAGTACACTGCATAAATCAAAAGGGTTTATGTCATAACATGAACATGTGCCATTCCTGCTCATATATTGAATTTCAGTAGCTGGTTGCATAAAGAAGTAAAGTGTAATGAAACTGGCAAGCAAAGTATTCCCTAGTCAGCCTTATCTTTGTTCCATTTGTCCTTCAGATACAGCTTTTCTTGCCTTTTTCAATAAAATCCATCCAGCTTTTTTTTTTTTTTTATTTTATTTTTTTTTTTATTTCGCGTCTCTCTGTAACCGAGCCGGGAAGACCAATGAGATTCGGTGCTTTTCTAGTTGGGTTCTGAGCAGCTGCTTTTTAAGAGATCAAAACTTCGAGCGCTGCTACATGGTATTAAGGCTTAGCTATTGATGTGTCCCTATAGGGGTGATGTTTTTCTTGGGGAGGGGGGGGGAGAAGAGGAAGGGGTGACCCCTGCCAGCGCGCTTGCCGACACTCAACACTGCTCTCCTTGTTTTCCAGGATCCTCTTCGCCAGCTCGGTGCTTAACCTGGCTGAACTCGCCGCCCTCCGCCCTGACCTCGGCAAATTGAAAAAGGTCCTCTACTTCCATGAGAATCAATTGGCGTATCCTGTCCAGAAATGCCAGGAAAGGGATTTTCAATACGGATACAACCAGATTCTTTCATGGTAGGTGTTTCTCGCACCGCTCCGTGTCATTTACGGTATCCTTCTCCCTACCACCGTGCAGCATCGTAAGCCCGAGGAGTCCTTCTCCGTATAAACGATGACCCTGTAGCAAACCGAGGTACCAGCAGAGCCCCAAACAGGTTGATAAAAGTGCTGTGGCAGAAACAATCTGCTCTACAAACTCATCTTAATTTCTCACATACAGTCCACCGGTGCGTTATTGGGCTACCGTGGCGTACCCTTTCCTGGTGGGGATTTTGACCTGTGTCTCGGCCATAAGCGAGATGCTTTATTTCACAGACGCTTCGCAAAGCTGCAGCTAATCAGCTCCTGCTTGGCCATAGCTTTTACTGCATCCAACTGAAATTACGTAGAGGGTTTTAGGGAAATAAACAGAAATTAAAATGTACTGCAGCACTTTTCTTCTGAAGAGAGGGCAGTAAACATACCAGATAAATCCTTATATTTCTTTCATCTAGTATTCAGAAATTGTGCAGTGCTAAAATACCCAGACGTTTTAAAGGCTGCGGTCCTTTATTGTTGCTAAAAACAAATGTATTTCTCGAATCTGAGTTAATGAAAGAAGTTAATAACAGCAACACTGAAAAGCTTTGTGGTTAGACACTGTACGAGCCGAAGTGAAACAGCAAAACTCAGTTGTTTTGAATGGAAATAAATTCATTTCCATGATCTTTCTCACCTATCTGTTAGCAGGAGAATTATTAGGGACAGGAATTGGTAGAAGTTAAGCTTTTGCCTCTATAATATAAGCCAATTGACATTGAAATTTCTCACATAATGATGTGTTTGTGCTCTGGCCGTTCGGTAGCTGCCCCTGATCCAACATGTTCCACTTCCTGAGCAGTAAAGGTGGGAGAGTATAGTGAAAGATCTTTTGA
Organism: Vanellus vanellus; assembly: GCF_965231255.1. Taxonomy (NCBI): domain Eukaryota; kingdom Metazoa; phylum Chordata; class Aves; order Charadriiformes; family Charadriidae; genus Vanellus; species Vanellus vanellus. Next base: position 4,915,942 of record NC_138910.1, read on the forward strand.
AAACAGTAGCAGTCATTTTCAGATTTTGTATCAAAAAGATGTGGGTTTTGGCACCGGGGCAAGGAATATATATATATATAATTTTGTGTGTATATATATATATATATATATTTTGCTTTCTCATAGCAGTTATTTTGCACACATCTATTGTAAGCTGACATATATCTATCCTCAAAATGTGCATTTTTAAGATCATAAAAGTATCTTCTTTTTCCTTAAAAACAAAAAGACTTCTACAGATGCCCCATTCTATCTCCTTCAGCCTCCAATAGCTTCTCCATGTAAGGATGTAATATTCATCATCCCTTTTTGTTGCTGCATAAACCCCGTTTTTAACAGCAGATAGAAACCATCTCCTCTGTGCTGTTTGTAACTACCTAGTGGTCATCTGCAGACAAGAGGCATCTTCCAAATCTGTTAGAAAAGCTAGAAACGTGAAAATGTATCGTTCCAGTTTTGCGTAGAGATTTTGGAGATGATTAAAATTAGAGGGCTTTGAATCTTCAGGTTAGTGCTTTGGAGAATTAAGAAAGAGATTTTTTTTTTTCCCCCTCCTTGATGTTTCTGTAGGGTTAATATAATAAAATCACCACTTTTCAGTGATGCCCGAGACTCCTTTCAGCTGCCCAGGCAGTGACGGTGATGGGAGCTTTGTAATTTGTTAGTGATTCGCAGAACCGTTAGGAAAATTCGGTCAGATGAGACTTCATGCACAAGAGAAGCGGCAGTGACGGTGGCGGAGCCGTTGCTACATGTCAGAGGGCCGCAAAGCAGCGTGCCGTGCTCCCGCCTCGTCCCGTGCCGTCTGTCAGTCAGTGCAGACAAGGTGACTGGAGGGTTTGTACAAAAATGAGGAGACCAACCGGTTAAAAGCCATAGGTGGGGAAGAAGGTGGGATTCCAGAAAGCATTTCTGCTCCCGCAGCCTGCTTGAAAAGGATTATTATTTGCCAACCATATCCTGGGCTGCATGAGAAGTGTGGCCAGCAGGTCAAAGGAGGGGATTCTGCCCCTCTACTCCACTCTCGTGAGGCCCCACCTGGAGTACTGCATCCAGCTCTGGAGTCCCCAACAGAAGAAGGACATGGACCTGCTGGAGCATGTCCAGAGGAGAGCCACGAGGATGATCCGAGGGCTGGAGCACCTCTCCTATGAGGAGAGGCTGAAAGAGTTGGGGCTGTTCAGCCTGGAGAAGAGAAGGCTCCGGGGAGATCTTACTGCGGCCTTCCAGTCCCTAAAGGGGGCCTACAGGAGAGCTGGGGAAGGGCTTTTTACTCGGGCATGTAGCGATAGGAGGAGGGGGAATGGCTTTAACCTGGAAGAGGGCAGGTTCAGATTGAACATTAGGAAGAAGTTTTTCCCTGTGAGGGTGGTGAGGCCCTGGCACAGGTTGCCCAGAGAGGTTGTTGAGGCCCCATCCCTGGAGGAGTTCAAGGCCAGGCTGGACGTGGCCTTGGGCAACCTGGGCTGGTGGGAGGTGTCCCTGCCTATGGCAGAGGGGTTGGAACTCGATGATCTTCAAGGTCCTTTCCAACCTAAACCATTCTATGATTATTTCTCTGTAAGGGTTTTTTTTTTTTTGTTGTTGTTTGGCTTTTTCCGTGCTGACTCCTGCTGCTTTGGGAAGTGGTGTCAGTTCTCTTTCTTGACCAACCAGCGGTGAGATGCAGTGAGGATGAATGACAGCCTCTCACCTCAAATATACTTCTCACCAGCCTGGTGACTTATGAACGCCTGTCCCCAATGTGTCTTACGACCCGTAGGTCTGTATTACAATATATAACATATTGAGGAAACCAACCGGCCATAAAGCATTCCTTCCCTCCGTTAGCGTTGCGTGTTTGCCAGTGTGGCTAAGATTGTGTCAGCACTTCCAGGATAAACTTCCAGTTGTTTCAGGGTTTTTTGATAGCTTCTGGTTTTCTCCAGGCTGACTCTAAGCGGAGGAAAAAAAACTATGTTATCGTCTAACTACATCATAAAATTATCGATCCATGTGATTGAAAACACAGTGCCAGGGAACAAAACATGCCATTAATATGCTAAAAAATTTTCAAACTTATTTTTGGTACCATGTGCTATGTTTTGTGTGTGTGTGTATCTATATATGTTTTTATAAATCTCTCTCTCTATATATATATGTGAATATATTTTTAATCAGGATTATGTATGCACAGATTACAATAACATCCTATTTCTCTAGCGTCCTGCTACGCGCCACACTTGGTCGGTGGAAGGTAGGTTAACCAAAGGTAAGTTGTCCTTCAGCTCGTAGGATAATTTCTAAGGAAATTTCATTTCCTTCCAAGTTTACTTCTACAAAAGCCGTGTTACAGTGAGCCTAGCTGTTTAGAATGCTTTTAAGAGATAATGGCGGTAATATTATTCTTACTATTTTACGAATAAAAAGTGCTCCACAGATAGAATATGATGGGCTTCTTTAGGTTAATACTAATTTATTACCTAGTTAAAAAAAAAAAAAAATCAGAGTGAATAGAAAGAAATCAAAACATTTGTAATTAAGGTACATATGCAACTCCTAATTCACGTGAAAAGGCTGATTTTAATTAGCATTCTGCTTGCACCTTTTGTTTGTTTATGAGTCTGTGTATCCTTTTTCCATTGCATTTGAAGTAATTCTGTTCCTTTTGCGGCAGCAGTAAGTTCATTAATCTTACCCACTTTTTACAGTTTGGTTGCTGATGTTGTGGTGTTCAACTCTGCTTTTAATATGGAATCGTTTCTTACATCCATTGGAAAATTTATGAAGCTGATTCCTGACCACAGACCGAAGGATTTGGAAAAAATAATCAGACCGAAGTGCCAAGTTCTTTATTTTCCAGTCAGGTTTCCTGATGTGAGCAGGTCAGTACATTTTCCACGTCATAAATTGCCTCCGGCCTGTCAAAACTCTCTATTTATGGTGATGTTCTAACTAATCAGCTAAAGCATCGTTAATGAAAGAGTTTGATAATATGCAAAAATCCCCTAATTGATAAATGTATTTCCATAATCAGAGGCTATTCAGGCGGCGCCTGATCTGCCGAGCCCGTCCTTACCGCCTGCCCTACAAACTTGTGTCGTTCGGCATGAGTGATTTCCCACTTGTTTTCGTGATTTCCCACTTGTTTTAGTCTTCAAGGAGTTGCCTGCTCCTCCGCTCTCTATATATTTGTGCAGGGGAGGTCAAGGAGGAGAGGGAAACGCCAGAGAACGGTAAAAACGATAAGCCTGTAGTCGAGGAGCTGTATTTCCCTCGGTTTGTTGCGGGGGGATTTTATTCCCTCCTCCCTCCCCTACCTCTTCTTTTATTGCTTTCCAGGTAGGCGGAAAGCGTCCCGGTAGCGGGGAGAGGACTTGCAGAATGTCGGCCTTCGCGGCGGCGGTAGTTGCTCTTCAGTCTTCCTCGGTTGCTCTGAAGGACGTTTTTTATTACCCTCCTTTCAGAGCCCGGCTTGAAATTAGCGGCGGGTTATGTGGCTCAAAGGGAACATTCGCTCGATCCTTTTCACTTTTGATTAAACCTGGCACAATTGTTTTTCCTGTTATAAGGGACTCTCCTCCCACCGAACAGGAACTTTGCTTCAATGGGACCGGTACTAAATAGAGTATGATTCTGCAATTTGATTATACTCTTAAAACCAACACAATACCGGGTACGTTTTTTTTTTTTTGTTTTGGGGTTTTTTTTGTTTTTTTTTTTCTGAAATAAGGCTGGAAGGCACTGTAATGACTCTGCAAGAGTCCGGCTTTTGATCTGATAATAAGTTCTGGCCACACTTGAGATGGTTGTCCCTGCCCAACCTGTACATTCAGTACAGGTAGTTTACAGTGTGGTAGTTTGGGGCAGAGAGGTTTTCAGTACAGGAGCTGAGGTCGTGGGCTCTGTTGATGTTCGCGCTGCCGGGTTTGCATTTCGCTCTTTTGGAAAACTTTATATTCTAAAGCAGTGATGCAGATCGGTTAGAAATCAATGTCGAAAGTTAAGTCTTTAAACTTATGGTTTTTGGCAAGCGGGTTAAAAATCCCCTCCGATGTTCCTTAGGGACGTGGCTGCCTGGATGGCAGCGGAGCTGAGAACCTATATATCTTTGAGGATCTACTCTTGCCTCGTAGAGACCGTGTGTTTCAAGGCAATGCTGGTGAATGCTTAGCCTGTTTGATCCTGAGCCATTTTAAAAGGGTCTCGTGGTTTTCGGCATACCTTGGGAAATCATGTGGCCCAAGCCTAGTTTTGGAGATGAAGTTGTGATAACCCTGTCCCGTGGATTAAATCAGCTCTGTTGGGACTCGTGAGCCCTGGCAGATGGGGTCAAACGAGACCTGACAAATTAGGCTGAAGTCATACGCCCCGTGATGGTTTGTCCGAAGCAGAAGGTGATTAAAGTGGGTAAAATCAGTAGTCTGCTCCCCAAACTGGTCAAGTGGGAAGATGTCACGTGTTGCTGTGTGCTCTCCCTAATGTCCTGCTCTTAGATAAAGTCTCGTCTCACAAAGCGGGACACTTTTCCCGTTCTCATCGTGGTCGTTGCACTTGAAATTACATTGGACAGCTATTTTCAGCGGGGATGGACAAAATTAAGATGTTCGAGAACTGTGTGACTGTACAACTTTCTCAGCAGAGTAATTAGAAACACAGTTTAGTATCAGCTCCAGTATTTCTAATATATATTTTATTCAACAACTAACTCCAGATGTAAGATCTGGGGTGTTTTTAGACAAAGCCCAATATCATCACAGGGAAAAATAGCAGAAGAAAGGGCTGCTTCTGCATAACTCCGAAGTTCTGTGGGTTTTGACCTTCAGCTGCAGCCAGTATTTACTGTTTCTTTACAAGATCGCATTTTAAATAATTTTGAATGCACCTGTGGCAATTGAATGCCATTTTTTTTTTTTTTTTCATTTTTGACCGTATTACTGTAGTGACTGAATGGAGATTGAGGACAAAAAGGTTAAGAAAAATTGTGGCCAAGCTGAAATTTATAAAGCACGCTCTTAGCCCAGAGTGTTTTTCAAGTTATTTTCAAATGGTAATTTGCTTTATCCAAACCAAACTCATACAGTGTAAGTAAGTGATTATTTGCATGACTGACAATCATTTCGGTGCCTGCAGTCTTTTTAAAATGCATAATTTTGCTGAGATGTTGGGAAAATATTTAAAAATTCTGAAGGCAAAATAACCAGGGTGGGTTTGTTGTTTTCTTTTTTTCTTTACTTTGACCTCTTTTATTTTGCGTGTGAACATCTCAGGGTGTGTTTGTGTCTTAGACATAATCTTCACTTGGACTTAGGAGAGGGCTGATCCAAGAAATCGTCCTCGTGCATGCGATGGGCATCTTTTTAAGATTATTTTAGATTAATATTGCAATTGTAGGGCAAAATAAAATACACCTGACCCTTGACTAAAATCAGTGTAATAAAGGAGCACGTCACATAAGTTTATGCTGTACGGCTCTACCTTTTAATGTAATTCCTGTAGGTGATGGGTACACGAGCTAGCACAAGCAGCAGAGCAAACGATCACTTAAGAGGGAAGGTATAATGATGAAGGATACCCTAGGAAATACTTGTGAATGCTCTTAGAGGTACCATTATACATAGGTGTAGTGTGTATTTACGTATTTCAGATGGGTATCTAATCACTGCTTTTCTACTTTTGAGAGGAGATTATAGATTTTTTTTTTTTTTTATAAAGATTCTTCTTTTTTAATAACTATTTGTCATAAGGGCACGTTTTGGTGTTCCCAGAGCAAACAGCCAGACTGTAGTCCTTATCTGACAAAGAGAAGAGATGAAAGGATTTGAGGATTTAGCAGAATAAGAAATTTACTGACCTAATCCTCTCGTTTTCTGCTTCTGACAATGACCACCTTCCATATTGCGTCCCGTGGTGCCACAGCTACTCCTTATGTACTCATCCGCTATCGTTTCTGACTTGGAATTCTCCTTTTTATACAGTCTGGTAAAGTATATTATGTAGAAATACATGTTGGAGTACATCTAAGCTTGGAGACAAATAAAACTCCGCGTTTAGGCTGTCACTTCATAGTGCATGGGTATTGCAAGGCGTGTAGACCAGTAGCTGATCTTATGTGCCACATATGCTGAATATTAAGCTTTTTTTTTTTTTTTTTTACGACACAGTGAATTAAATACATTGTAATTCACACTTCCATTGTCATCGGCTAAATTTCAATTTATTTTCTATTGTAATGTAAAAAAAAAAAAAAATCCTAAACATTATTTTCTTTTTCCTATACAATCAGTAGAGTCAATTTTCCCATAATCTGTTTCCACTTTTGCCCTGGAAAACTATGGTCCAGGAAGGAAATCCCCTTTCTACTGATGTTGTCTTTGGTACTTGTATCTCCGTATGCCAGCAGACCCTCCTGGGACACCTCTGGAAGGTCTTGTTGATATCGTGTATGAATTCTCTTGGTCCATCTGCATCCATGGTGGCTGTGGCGGTCGGCAAAGCGAGGTCAGATGAGGTACCCCATGGAATTCTTTTCAATGAAAATCGTGGTGTGGATTTTGGTTACTGTTCCTATTCCTCTGACTGTAGTATATCTTTGTTATAATCACGATGTGGTAGAAAAGGAAGATGTTTTTTATAAGCAAGAATGAAGTAACGTTCCTAAGAGCACAAAATGTGTGTTGGACTAAGGTGGAATAATATAAAAGCAACATGAGAGGATGAGGATTGCGGAAGAAAATAAAAATAGCTTCTTTTAAGTGGAACTTGTTAGTGGGTATCTTGTACTCTCTGCATTACACATTTTGAAGTAGAATTAAAGATTTTAGACTGTTGTTTCTTCATTTGCTTTTATAACTTAGTACAGTTAACGGGACATTTTCAACCATTTGATTTTATATTTTTTTTTTTAGTTATGGCGTAAGAGAGGCAGAATTTGCCAATTCAGAGAGTACTTTAGGGACAGTCGAGGGAGTTCCTGACTAAAGCAGAAGTTTTTAAAAGACGCTGACAGCGTCTCTTGTACAGAAACGTGACTGTCACGTGGGGAGGAGCCTGTTTTGGGGAAATAAAAATCGCATTGCTTGGCCCAGGCTTGCAGGGCTGAATTTCAGACCTCTGGTTAGATAACTAAGAGGGTCCCCCTTCCTCTGTAATCCGAATGCTTTACAATAGCTTTGCGGTGCTGGAAAAATAACACGCGTCAACAAAGAGGGAGAGACTTGAATCCACGAGAGCCCGAAGCTATAGATGGGCACTGGGGACATGTCTGCGTTGTGCAGAGCGATGCTCAGCAGTGGTACCCAAGTGAGCTCTAGCAAACTGTCTTGCGTGTGGGAAGCAGTATACCTTAGAAGAGCAGTTTTTGGCTAATTAGCCTTCTAGTGAAATAGCATATATTAGCTTAGGTGGAGTGGTATGCTAATGATAGTGATTGTGGTAGCGAGGCTAGCTGCTGCCTTTAGTGGTGGCTCGGGCATCGCCGTGGTGCGCCGGGCTCTCTCCGGTAGGCGCAGCCTCCCTGCCACCGCCGTTTATGGGTACTTAGCATAATTAGCAAATGCCAATAGACCGCTCCTACCTTGGGGCTTGCTGCTGAAGAACTGGGTGATGGAAATTACTCCCCTAAATGTCTTTTCCTCCTCACCTGCCGCAAGCAGGTTTTGCGGGTTGGCGTTGGCACGCTGGGGCAGTTGCGCAAGGAGCACGAGGGATGCTCTCAAGATCTGGGACACGGCACCCATTGGGAGGAAAGTGCAGTACTGGCTTAAAAGGGGCATAAAACGGAATCTTTCAGTTCTGAGAGCCTTTGGCTCTGCGGGTCAGTTCCCTTCTGCATCTCTGGGGTAAGTGCAGGTAGCTGCACCTCCAGCGAGGGGTTGGGCGGTTGAATGAAGGGTGCCACCAACATCCGTATTCAGTGGGGCTTTCTCACGTGGTGCTTCCTCCACACGCGCATCGTGTACCGTCGGGGAGGTTGGGGGCGATGCAGGAGTTTCCATTCTCTCTCTGGATCGCAGAGGAGTAGCCGTTGCCCCAGTCAGGTCTTCCAGGCAGAACATGCCAGCTTTATCCCCCCAAAATACTTCTCCCCAGAACGCTCCAGCAGCAGTCTGAGAGTGCCCTCCTAGAACAGGGCCTGGCTGAACAGTCTGCTGGGATGTATTCGTTTTGCAAAACTTTCTAAAAAGTAATTTCTTTTTATCTATTCAGGGACAAAAATAGTTTTACTGACTCTCTTTTATCTGTCGTATCGGTATTCCACTAAACGCTATCATAATAACCATTTAGTCTCACAATAGCTCGCAAGGATACTTAAGCAGAATTCTCTGTGCAACCTAATTTTTTATTATGTTGGGTACTGCTCATGTTGCATACAACACATTCCCATAAAACTTGCATTTTGTATTTACAGAGAAATTTCTCTGGAGAGTTAAGGTCTTGTAAAACATTCTTGTTCTACAGCATGAACGAATTATTATACTCTGGGGCATTAAAAGTGAAGTGTACTGAAGAAAAGAATTTTTTCATTAAAATGCAGTTTATATTGATAAAACAGATTACTAGCATTTGATGAAATGTGAAACTTGGATCTACCCATATCGCTAAATCGCCAGTAGGTTTATTTTGGCAAGAAGAATAGTATGTAATGTATATCAGGACCAATCATTATACAGTACCTGTTAGTTTTGTATTAGATTAAATTGTCTTTCGCTAGAGCACTTGAAAAAAAACCCACCCTACTATATCTGTATCTTGAAGTAGCAGAATGTGGTAACCAAGAATATTAGAAAATAAAAGCTGTCGTGTTATCAGTTTTGGCACAGTCATTTATCAATCAGTATTTTAAACATTGACAAGTGGTAATTTAATAGGGAATGACCCTGTTGGCAGGAAGTTCTAATGACAGATGATGCAAACTCATTTATCACTATGGGGCTGTGCTGGCTTCTTACCTTTCTCAGTATCACAGCTCATATTTTCCAAGTCTGGGATGTGAGAAGCCACAAAGGGCAAAACCTGTGGCACCGAGCCTATAACCACTCCCATCTAATCTGATTAACCCCTTAGCTGCAAATTTCTCCGCAGTGCAGCTGGTAAGATCTGAAAGTTCTCATACTGATTTAAATACCATTGGATTTTTTTTTTTAAAGCAGGGTTTGCCGTCGTACTTGCAAGCGCTTTCCCGCAGTCAGTCTGAAATGTTCAAGTTGTGTCACTTTGCATACAAAGTTGAGGCGCGCTGGTACTCGGCTTTCGAAAACAAACCACATCCTAATAATTAATAGCACATTTCATTAGCAGGCATTAAAAATATTATATGCGGCGCCCTATACAATGGGCGGCTATTATTATTATTATCATTACTACTCGAGAAGGAAATTGATGCATTCAGAGGTTTAATTGATTCGTGCATATTCATGTGGGAAGGCAGTGGTAGAGTCACGACTGGACTGGATTATTATGCACTTGCATGCATAATAATTTCTCGGCAGCTCGTAAAGAGAATGGACTACCTTGCGGTAATCGATGTGGGCATTCAAAGTTGAGGGATGTCATGGGAGAGGAGATGAAAATGACACCTTCATCAGCAACTGGTATGGATGGCGCTTTTAATTCTTCTGGGATTAGTCTGTCTGTAATACAGTAATTCAACTGTACTCACTCGGAGTAAAAACAATAATACATTTCTACTTTAATTCCCACAATAGTAAAAGTTGTCATCGATTTGGTACAGGTTTATGTTACCTTTTTTTTGAAGCGCCATAAACACAAGCCCTGCTTGGGGCTTTCTCCTCGGTTCTCCCTACCTCCGTTCTCCATCTGCCTTTCTCTTCTCCTTTCACAACGGTGTTTCCTCCCAAGGCTGGGATCGGGCTAAATGTCATCCTCCTACAGGAGGATTCACACCTGAAATACTTTCAGAGTTCATCAAATTGTTGTAATAAGAATCGGTGAAGTTTAAATTTAAACTGGTTAAAATTGTCACGGCAAAATTAGAGTCAAGTTGGTTTTTTCTTTCTTCTATTCAAAGTGGGGAAAAAGCCGTCGATTAACAGTAGGATCCTACAAAGTCCTAAATACCCTCATTTTCACCGCGGTCAGTGGGAGCTGAGGGCGCTCGGCGTGAGTACAGCGGTGACACGGGGGGAAAGAGGTGGCACGCAGGACTGAGGGCGGGGTATGGGGTGACGGGGCCGTGGCCAGTTCAGTTCCAGTCCGTAGGAAGGGACAGACTTAAATCCTTCGCATGTGTGAAAGATGGTTTTTATCGACAAGGCAGTCCCCGCTGAATTTTTGCATTTCAAAATACTGCCCTTCAACGTTTGAACAATTCCATATTTTTTATTATGAAATTCATGAATATTGCATAGAAGTGGAGGTGGATTTTTTGTTTTTGTTGTTTTTCTTTAAAGGGATTTCACGCTCACAGAATTGTAACGGAGAGGGAAGCAGTCGTGTTGGGCATGTTATTTCTTAGTTGCTACATGAGGCAGTGACAGAACCTTATTGCTTAAATATTCCGGGCATTTGTTGTTGTAATGTAATGGAAAAGAAAGTGGGTGATGTGCTAAAAATTGCAGAAAAGATAAGGAATAGGAAGGGATATCCGAGTTTTTTAGAGATTCTTCACCGAGAATACAAAATGTTTCCAGAAATTATTTTTAGGAGAATGAAGGAATCTCTGTTACCGGTTGCGGGGGGAGGGGTGGGGGTGGAGGGGTGGCGATACCTTTAGAAAAAGCCACACTTCGTCTTGAGCACGGTATTAGTTGGAGGGGAAAAAGTAAAAACAAAAACCCAAATAAAAAAAACCCAAAACAAGACAAACCCAGGATGTTTTTAAAGACTGGTGGAATTAGAGATAGCCTTGCCAATTGTTATTAAACGTGAAACTAAAACTTGAAGCGGGTTGGATGTGCTTCAAGCACTGTTGTGTGCGACATTGCAGACAGTCAGTTCAAGTTGAAGGCAGAGGTACCATGAGATGGAAGTGTCAGTGGAGAAGATACTAAGATGTTCTGTAGGAATTTCAGAGAATAGAGCATAAGAGGAGAAAATTACACGATGGAATACGTAAAATCACAGTTTTAAGTTTGATGAGGAAACTTGAAACGTAGGTCTCCAGGCCTATGGAGATGACCTTTATGTAATGTGTAAGAACAATTTAATACAGATGTTTTATTTATATGTAACCAAGTGGGATGAAGTTAAATGATTTTTAATTTTGCCAAATGACAGATAATTTCTTTGTTGTGCAAGGAGTATTTTAATCTGTGTAGTTTTTTTTTCTTTTTTTTTTTGATTTCGCATTTGCAACTAGGAATATTTAATATTTTATATTTTGGACATTCCCCCTGCTTGGCTGTGACTCCCAGATGAAATAATCCTCCTCTTCTTCCCTGTGAATAATTCAAATAGCATACATTTAAAAATATGAAAATCCCAAGTAAACGTTTCAGAAGTGCTTTTAAGGTAGGAGGCTGTTCAGCTTCACTATTGAAAAGATACGTGTCTAAATAGTAATGAGGGTTCATCAGAGTTTTGGGCTTAACGAGCCCCAAGTAGTAGGCGTGCTGGTTGTAGAGCTGTGAGAGATCCAAGTCCAAGAATGCTTTCCCAACTTCTTTTCCTCAAGTATGTATGAGAAAAGATCTTTGTGTTGTATGACCTTTTTTAGCGATGGGGCATTTTGTGCGTTGAGAAATTTGTGTTTGGAGCAAAGGGGGTTCGAATATTGTATAACGAGACATTATGATGTCCAGTCTGTTTTTCAAGCAATGTTGTAGGCACTAACAATAGCCAGGAAGAATAAATTAGTTATTAAGTTGAATCGGCCAACCTGTGATTAATTTTGGAGTGGATTCCTCATAAAACTATGCCGGTTTTCTATAAGGTGATTCCTAAGTAGCACTCAGGTCAGGTTTGCAAAAAAGTAAAGACTTTCTCCATCTTTGGCCTACCTTATGGTATTCTTACCCCCCTCTTACAATCTTGGGACTCATCAGCAGACCACGTTGTCTCTATTTTCGTTAATGCCCAACTAGCTGTGGGATTAATGGTGTGTAACGTCTCACCATCATGCCAGAGCCCTCGTCTTTCCGCTCGTCCTCCCTTGTCAGCTCGTTTCGTCCAGATACCACAGGTGTCTTCGTGCTGGTTCTGCACTGGTTGAATAGAGACTCTGATTTAATTTCTCCAGGGTGGATTTGAACTTTGGTATGTTCCCCCTTCTGTGCCAGAATACTCATCATGGATGCTCTTCGATGGGGTTTCGTGTCTTTGTTTCTACGACTTTGTCTCTCAAAAAAACCCCCAAACTCTTCTCTTTGAGTGTTCTCCTTTAAGCCCTCTGAGCGTTTTTCATCTCCAGCTGATGGTTCTCATAGCTGTTGAATAGAGAAGCAAGCAGATCTTCCTTCCCTTGGGCACCAAATGGTGGGCCAATCTATATGGCTGTGTGGGTCAATACTGAATGTAAAGAACATGCAGACTTGTAGACCACATGCGTCTGGAGATGCACCAAGCGGCGGTATAGCTGCATCGTACCAAATTAAAAAAAAACCAAAACAACCTCACGTGATTCTCATATGCAATAGAAAAGATATTTTTTTAAAGATACAGATCAGCGTGTCTATGTAAAACACCGCAGAATTGTATGTTGTTCTGGTCACCCATGTTCAAGAAAGATTAATTTAAATTGTGAAACAGGTACGGAGGATGGCTGCTAGGATGATTAGGAGAATCTGTATTATGAGAGCAGATTAAAAGAGTATGGTTCACTTGTCCCAGCAAAATAAAGGTTGAGAAGGGGATATATGTTAATCTTTATAAATACAGTCAGAGGATAAATGCCATGAAAGAGGAGGAATTATTTAAGTTCCAGGATAATCCTTACAACATCCACTAGGTATAAATTGGTCATTATTAAATGACTCAGCCTGGAAATGAAAAAAAAAGGTGTGGGGGGTGATTGTTTGTGGTTTTGTTTGTTTGTCGTCCTATCGCTACATGCCCCAGTAAAAAGCCCTTCCCCAGCTCTCCTGTAGGGCCCCTTTAGGGACTGGAAGGCCGCAATAAGGTCTCCCCGGAGCCTTCTCTTCTCCAGGCTGAACAGCCCCAACTCTTTCAGCCCCTCCTTATAGGAGAGGTGCTCCAGCCCTCGGATCATCTTTGTGGCACTCCTCTGGACACGCTCCAGCAGGTCCATGTCCTTCTTCTGTTGGGGACTCCAGAGCTGGACGCAGTACTCCAGGTGGGGTCTCACGAGAGTGAAGTAGAGGGGCAGAATCCCCTCCTTTGACCTGCTGGCCACACTTCTGATGCAGCCCAGGATATGGTTGGCCTTCTGGGCTGCGATGGCACACTGCTGGCTCATGTTCAGCTTCTCGTCAGTCATGTTGGAGTATCGTGGCGTTGTAAGCATTCTTCTTGCGTTTGCCTCGGTTTACTTCTGCTCACTGAAGCATTTGGATAAAATTCTTTTGCTGAGCTCATTGGAGTCAGGATGAGTTTATTTTAACTTTCTTATTTTGATGAGTTTGTATGGCTCTTTCATTTTCCTCCTTGTGTACTGCAGTTTAATACTAAAATTGCCTCAATCTGTGTTAGAAGCAAATGAATCACAGGAAGAAGAACTTTTTATGCAGTAATTCCTTTCGGTGACTGAAACGTTATCTGTCCTTCATCAAACTCCATCGCAGGTCTTTTAGTTTCGGAGTTCACTTCTGTGATCTGCCATCTGATTTTGAATTACCGATCTTGAATTATGTGACTATGTATGGAAAAGAGAGGATTTGACTCGTTTTGGGTGCCTAAGTGTCTTCTTGTTGTTGCCAGTAAAATAGGAGGAATTATCTTTCAGGATTCCTGGTAACGTAGTCACAAAAAAATAATAATATATATATATATATATATGTAAAAATTAAAAGCAATAGCAGGTAAAAAATTACCCTTTTTATTTCTTTCCTAGTGAAACCTTGTATGATGCACATAAAGTTGCCCAGTATTGACGACACTAAAACCTTACGTCTTTGGTTCTGAAAGCAGCTGCGCTCTTTGCAGCGGTGCTCGGTGCTGAACTTCTCGGCGCATCTATACCTTAGTGAGTTATTATTCCGCCAGCGTCGCTTCGTTCGGGCTGGCAATAAGTCCTGTTCAGTCATTGTGCTGCGGAGGAATGTTTAAAGCTGCGATGTGCGTTGGAGTCTGTTTGTTTGCGGCAGATGATTTGCCTAAGCTTTGATGCGCAGTCACTTTCTGACATTTGTGTATTTCAGCAGTGAACAATGTAAACTCATTTTCTGAGCACTTTGATTACTTGCACATAGCAGTGCCCATGGCATGTGACAGAGAAGAGCACTCTATCCACTAATCAGATAGATATGCTTCAAGCGTATTTACACAAAATAATGAAAACAGCTGTTAGATACCTTTAAACTTGAGTGTGTTTTGTTATTAATCTACTAGCCCGTACACATGACACTATAATTCTTCGCTCACTCAAGTTGCCTTTAATGACACAGTAATAAAACGGAGAGGGATGAAAGTAATGGAATTGTAGAATGTAATGCCTCAATTGTTCTACAGTGTCTTCCTTTTTGCCAAAATAAACCACAATTAGGTCCATATGGTGTTTTGAAGTTTTCAAGCAATGACCCTAATAAAAAGTAATGAATTTCTGACAAAAGAAAGCATGGCGCTCTTTTAAGCAGATATCTTCGCTATTGATCTAGTTATGATTGCAGACTGATATGCTAATAGAAGAAGAAAGGTTCAACGTGCCTGGTACAAGCACTTTCATTTGTGGTTTATTTTATTCTTATGAAATTCAGATTGAAAAGGTAGAAACATGTTGTAATCCATCAGTTATGACTCCCTTTTAAAAGACCTACTATAAAGAAAACAAATGGATTTTTCTTGAGGAAAAAATGGAGTTTGGAAAGCATTTGTTAACTTTGTTGAATTTCAAAAGCGCGTGTTAACTAAGAGGATGCCTCGCAATGACAAAGAAGCTTTGTTTGGGTGTATGAAATTTGTCATGTGCGCTTCATTGTCTTCAGAGGTCCAAACTCTGTTGTTTACTATTCTCTCTTTAAACCTTTTCATGGGGGAATTGGAGTGACGCCTCTCTTCATCTAGAAAATCAAACTATCCGCGGAACAGTTGTTAGGTAAGTACAGATTCTCAAACGCAATGACTAGGGAGGACGAGCGGCTCATGCTCGTATAGAGTACATAGCTACGGGCAACCGTTAAACAAGTATGGTGTGTCAGCATTATTCCAATGCGGTAATAATGATGCCTGAAGTCTGGGTAATCTAGTCTTCGTAAAGAGAGGAGAAGGCAACTTCTGGAAACACATAGCAGGGGACGGAGAAAATAAATGGCTGATTCGGTGAACCTTCGCTGTTTAGTGGGTGTTGAGTGAATGTTCGTTCCACGTAGGCGCAGTCCTGACTGACTAATTGAAACGCATCTGCTGGGTGGCGTGTGCTGTTGGCATCGGTGTCCTCCACGTAGCGTAGGTAACGTTGAGCGAGGCCGACAGGCTTGCAATGTGAAACTACTCAGAGCGTCCTTTCGATAAACTCTACCTTGTCTGCCTTTGATCGCCGTTAGAAGCTGTCGCTGAGTGGCTTCTTCACTGGTAAATGAGGAGTCCATTTATTTAATGGGCTACTTTCTCTGTTGCTTGTTCTCTTAACTATAGAGCAGTCTTTCAGACTTCCCACTCCAGTCTCTACTGCTGCACCTTTCGAAAATAACCCAATTTTGGCCTCAACAACCCTTATCATTTTTCCTTTACGTTTGCTACCTTCTACACTGGTAATTTCTCCATCTCCTTGCGTATGACATAACTTGTGTGTGGTTAATTTCTTCATCTTAATAGGAAAGAGCCTTGTTGATGGGTTAGAACTTCATCCTTGACAATGTGTCTTACTTTTGTAAGCAAGGTAAAGGAACTGCTATTTATTCCACCGCTTCTCCTCTTTCTGCAAATAGATACTCTTCTCTGCGTCCTCACCTTCTTGTACTGGATGCCTCAATGAGATGTGAATGATTAATTTGTTTTATTGCAGTCGTGTTTAATAGCCATTGACTGGTGCGTAGGAACTGGGGCTCGCCTTCTGGGGGAGGGCATGAGCTGCAGGAGAAACTAATCTCACTTCAGATTATAAAATTTGGACCATTTCTGTTATTTTGCATTCTAATAAGAGAAAGCTAAGAGAGGAAATCCCCCTCTTACTTCCTCTAATTAAAATATATTTAAATTGACTATTTTTTTTTGCCTCAATTTTCAGCGTTAAGCGCTTTAAGAAATAGTCTTATGCTCTGAAATAGGGTGTCAGATTTTAGATTGGTTTTCAATTACGTAAGGAATCTATCAGGCATAGGTAGCCTAAGAGGTGAATGTGTTTAAAATATGCTCGTTTCTGTAGCCAACTGTCGATAAGAAAGATCGGGCGTTCCACCCTAAATGAGCGGGTTCTGCCAAGAAGCCGGATGGAGGCAACCGTGTTTGGTGGGGTTCCTCATGCACCACCCATGCTCTGGTGCTTGCGCTAAAGCCCTCTCCTCTATCATAAATAATAACAAGTAAGTTAAAATATTTTTAATACTGAAAAAGGGTCTTAAAGCTCAAAATAAACAGGGGAGCCTTCAAATGCTTAGCTAAGTCCTTTAGCCACCGGTTTGATTAATTAAAGTATAAGGACCGAATTCTGCAAGGTCGTGCTCCCTTGAGAAGCCTAAATACCATCAGGAGACTTTAGAAATTCCGGCTTACTGTTTGTACAACTCAGCTGGAATTCTTTGGGATTGCTGCGTACTTTGAAGTTCTTGGTACACCTGCAAAGGCTTCGATAGACTTACCTTAGTACCTTCTGAAAGCTGAAGTTTTAACCCTTTGTGGTGTCCCAGGTTTTGACCATTTTGTCTGGAAAAGCTCTGGTCGGTGCTGATTGTGTATCTCATTTATCGCATGAAAGTACCCAAAATATTTGCATTCCCATAGCACTAGTACTTTCACTTGCTCTGTGATGGCACCTGGTACCTCCTGTGATGTTCCAACACATGAAAATAACATAGTCAGTATTAGGAAGCATTAGCACCCCAAAATGATGATGATGTAAGGTTTTGGATGTTTGATATAACCGTGCTTGAGTACGTATGGACAGTCCTGTAGGTGACTAACTACAGGCACGTAGACTTTCTCAGTCAGAGGTATGTTTGCAAGACCAGCTCCTTAATGAACAGTAATTATTATTACAGAGCTGTTATTAGCCGGCCAAATTATCGCATTATAGATCTGCACATGTAAAATCATTATAGATCGGATACGTAAAATCAGGTCTTGACAAAGGGAACACAATTGCAATTCTTCATGCAAACCCCAGAAGTTTTCTATTTTTTGATCTACCCATGTATGTATATATATTTTTAGAGGCGTGCCGTGACTTTTATTTAATTTCTTCTTTTTTAAAAAAAGCAGCCAAGCTCCTTGAAGAACATCGTCCATCACCATGTAATGATCAGAGCTGTTGATTTTTAACAGTAGATTGAGGGGACAAGTTTAAGAAAACATTTATTGTACCGTGTTTTGGAAACACAAGCTAGTCATAGGGGTTACGTTCAAAATAGCAGGAACTAGTATGGCAGCATTTTGGTAAATTGGGATATAAACAAACATCTGTTGCAGGAATGTAGAAATGACATCATAAAGAATGTATGCAAAAAAAACTTAATTGAAAAAGAATGATGCAGAATTGCAGCATGACTTTAAGTCTAAATTGATTTTTGCCTTCAGAGTGAAAGTGGGATTTTTGTGCAACATTCCAATACTATAAAGTATTTAAAATGTAATGTCCTATTAACGTACCTAAAATGTAGACTCTGGGTCACCCAATAAGAATAGTAGTTACAGTAATACAGTATATGTAATATGCAATTATCTTGACAATAGTTTTATTTTTTCAACAATTTTGTCATAAAAGAGCAGTAAGATACAATGAATTTGATTCATTTTGTGTGTGTGAATCATTTAATAGGCCATTACATCTACTATATTAGACTCCATTCTCCTTTCAGAGCTTTTCATTATAAGGCTGTCTTTAATGGAAAGAAGTTTAACCTTCCCTCCCAGATAGATTGAACCCCATAACAGTGTAAACATTCTCATTATAAAATAAAATCCCCTTCCCCAAGGGCAGCACTATAATTATGTTGCAGAGTGTTGTACAAATGTTTCTCTTAAAAAATGTTGTCTCGTTCTTGTCCTCAAGTTTTTATCATTTTCATTTATGAAGAGAATCAATAATACTTTCAAATTGTAATTTAATAAAATAAATGTGATCTGATTATTTTTTAATTTTTTTGAAGTTATTTTAATCAAGTTTGAGAAGAAGTCATCAGTAAAATTGCTGTTGATTTATAAATAGGATAATTAGAGGCTTTCCTCCTAAGTACTGTTCACTGGCATTGTGGCTGTTTTTATTGCCTAGTCAAACCTCTTCATTCAATTTTAAAATTGCCTTCTGAATGAACTGCGCTATGAGCTTGCCAAATAGTGTCACCATTAATACCTTACCTCCTCTATTTCATTGTCCAGTCTGTAAATGCGCAATAAATTGTTTGATAAGGAGGTCAATGAGGTTGTACTGGTTTTCAAGTGAATTACGGCCAAACGTTTCGGATTATGTCACGCTCTTATTGTAGCGCTGTGCGTAGAAAGGGGTGATACGCTACGTGGTAGATCATCGGGTCTGGTTGCTCCAGGACTAGGCACAAATCGAGAAGGGCAGGTTCTCCACCCATCTTTATACGGAGAAGAGACAAAAAAAGTGCACCTTGTTATGTTAATCCAATTTAATTCCGCAGCGTGTCCCTTAGTCTAATTTGGAGATGTCTCGGCAGCAGGTACACACCACATGCTCCAAGAGGATGGGTTAGGACGAAGACGCTTGCAGGCAGGAGAGCATTTCGCTGCTTTGGCTATTGAAAGGCTGCAGTAGTACTCCTGGAAGGTCCTAAAGCTTCTCCCACCAGCGTGCGGGATGATCATGTCTCATCCCTCGTGAGCTGTTTGGTGGGAATTGGGTTTTTCTGTATCTATAGCTCATTTTGGGGAACCGTGCCGGGTTGGTGTCACCATTCCAGCAGTTTCCCATACCGGTGCATCTCCTTCAGCCAACCCACCTCTGCGTCGGGAGCTCCTCCACGGACCAGCCCGTGCCTTCCACCCAGGCACGTCTTCCCCCCCCCCGCGCCCAGCGCGCCGCCGCTTGTGAAATAGAAATGTAAAAGGCGAAAGTAAGAAACTTTGTGCTTGTTGAGTCTAAAAGAAAGTCTGTTTGTGTGCGTCTCTCCCTTTGTAACAGAAGGAATGTTTCTTATGTTTCTGTCTTCAGACAGTTGGCACACATTTCATCTCAGCAGCTGCTTTCTCTTAAAGTGCAGTAGAGTGTAGGACTGTAGTGACACTAGCATTAATACTTCACATTCTGCTATCATATGCTGTCACTGTGAAATATGGATCTAGGTTACATGTGTTTGCAGACTTTGTACTGCTGAATTATGAAAGCTGACTCCGTTGGAGGATTGTGTTGTATTCAGAGACTGTGAACTGAACAATAAATGAATGCAGGCAGAGACTCGCCGGCGTAAGCGGTATCCTCCTTTTTGGCCTAATTGAGACAATAGCTTTAAAACGTTGAAGTGCCAAATAAAACTTCATTGTTGGCTTCGGTAAATATATTTAGCGGGCATCTAAATACCGTCTCTTGTGGGCACCTTTTAGTTGTTATCCTCCACGTTGTTTAAATATTATTTTTAGATCCCCTTCTTCTGAGCGGTATGCATTACTGCAGATGAATAAAATTTATTGCGAAGAGTAAAAGTACTACTGCTGTCTGACAAAATAAATTATTGGGAACAATTAGTTATTTTGGTATCAAGAATTAACGTGCGCCCATAAATAAAACTCGGCGATTTTCTTTTTGCGTGCGTCTGGATGGCTGCGAGAGGGGTGGGAGGCTGTGATTTCCTTATTTCTAAAGGTGTAAAGTTAATAGAGATGTAAATATGAGCTAAGATGTCAGGAGGCAGAAGGATTGCACTGTAACGCGCGGCACCCTCGCGTGGCACGTGGGCGCATGGGGGCTGCGGTCCTGGTCCTGCTGAAGTCCCCTGGGGCTGTGTCCGCACACGGCGCGGGAGCTGCGGCGGCGGGAGACTGAAGGGTAGGGTAGGCAAAGCTGCTGAAAAAGGCGTATTGGGGAATCTTTTGAAATGAATGCTCAGCGTGAGGAGGTACCGGGGTGCCTGCAAGCGGATTTTGATCCAGGCTCGTGTACACAATTTTGTTGCGCTGAAAACGTGCATCGGTGTGTCGGTTAAAGTCGGATATGCTCGGTGCCTGAAGTTCTGCCAGTAAATGATTTTATTTCTTAAAACAGCAGTCTTGAGGTATCCGTAATTCCAGCGATAGTGTCGATGCTGTGACTGTACACCGACAATTGAACTTGATTTACTGTGTGGCACCACTGAGGATCAGACAGCGAGCCTGGGTGCAGAAGGTTGCTATCCAATGGAGCACCTTCCATTCATTTTCACTTCTTACCTTTGAATATCAACTTCTGTAAGGGCACCGAGTGAATAAACACACGCATTTTGGTGTTAAGTTACATTGCTGATAAATGGGCTTCTAACCGCACCTCTTCAGGAGCTTCCAGCTGGCAGAAAACTATGATCAGCGTCCTCACCGTCGACGGTCGGATGCTCGGAATGCTCTCAGAGTTGCTGCAGACAGCGTGAAAGAAATGTTTGATCTTACTGAACTGGTCTGCGTATTTTGGTGCTTAGCCTGCCTGGGGTTTGTCTCGGATATGTACGGAATTTTATGCGGAGAGATGGCTGCCATGGCTCTTCCCCTGTTAATTTTGTTGTTTCTTTTGTATACGATACTTAAGTGGGAAGGTGGGGTTGTATCCTTTCCAAGCGGTGCTGTTCCTGTGCATCAGGGCTTCCCAGAACAACCTTTCCTATTGTCATCTCTTTCCCCGGCTTCTTTTAAATTGTATCCAGGTTCACGTTAAGTTTAAATACGCTCGTCGAGAATTGTCCTAGACTAGAGACCAGGCACTTCTAATTTCGTACTCGAACAGTACATTGTTCGGTTGATCGTAAAGGGGTGAAATACGTAAACAATTTTAGCAACAGAACTTAACCTTATTAATGAATCATGCAGGAGGTAATATCCCCGTGCTCTCTTAGCGTCCCGGCTATGTGCATAATAAATCAACGTGGTGCTTTGTAGGTGCTCGCTCATTTTCTGGGCAGCGAGCAGCTCTATCATCAGTCTTCTCTTCTTTGCCTGTCTTCTCAGAGCCAGCGAGGTTTTTTTTTTTTTTTATACTGGGGCACAATATGTAGAAACTTTGCCGTAGTGAGGTTTCTTTTTTACTATAGGAAAAATAAAATACTCATAAATTTCAAAATTTCAATCATCCACATCAGCTTTTCTCTCAAACTGAAGAAAATCTTCTTGATCTTGACTGATCTGTGGCCTTTTCTCGTCCAAGAGAATGAGGGTAATGTGTTGATGTTCTCATAAACGAGACCATTTCATAGTTCATTGCTTTTATTCATCTTTAAAATATTCTTGTATTTGTCAAAATATTTCCATGGCATGTGACAGCAGACACACCAGTAGAAACAGGATGAACAGCGTAATTTTTCTGAAGTTTTTGGGGTTTTTATATAGAATAGTGTGTAAATCTACTATTAAATGTTTAGAAAATTAATCTAGGGTGGAATATTGCACTGGTTAGAAGGCAGGGTGGGTTGATGTACTCCGTCTGTAATTGATGTGGTCTAATAGTTAAATTGTGTGGGCTTTAGAGTACTAATCATAACAGCATTTATCTACAAAACAAAATTGTCGCTTTTCTATGGGGACCATTTGCAACAAAGCTCCTATAACTTGTTGGCATGCAGGACAGATCACCTTTATGCTTAAATTACATTATTTGTCAGAGCTTCTCAATGGGGAGAAGTTCTTTTTGCTTCAATACCCTTATGCTGTGTATTTCTGTGCATTTTATAGTATTAATTAGAGAAACCATAAAAGCACCGTGACAACCTGCAACATTTCTCTACCTGCTGGTCCCTCTGCCGGAGTTTATGTTGTAACCTGTGTCTTTAGTCACCAGCCTTAGGACAGGGCAGCACCGAGGATGCAGAGATGCTACAAGTCATATAGCCTTCTTCTGGCTGAGGATGGAGAGAAGCAGCAGTAGCAAAGGGTAACGTGAGGGGATGAGTGAGGAATTGAGTGAGTGAACTATGGATGTTGATGGGGACAGGTCCTCAGAACTGCCTGCACGCTGGCATCGTTAATTGTAACGCACTACAAATACACTTGGAAACATCAATATAGAGTTGGGATGTAGGAAGTAAAAGCTTTCCTGGTGATGAAAACCAAAGGGCGATTTGAACGTGACCCTGAAAAGATGTGGTTGTGGATTTTTCTACCTTTGTGATATTCTGGCGGTTTGATTTACGCCACTGTTGTCCGCTTCCTGTTCCTGACCCTTCATGGGGTGATGGACCTGCCATGTTGTGACTGGGAGGCTCTGGTCTGCATCAGACCTTGTAAATGTAAAGATCCTCAGTACCTTTTATCATCAGTAAGATCCTCAGAGCTAATCTAGCATGAAGTTTTGCAGAGATTACTGTCTAATGCCCCAGAGACACGGTGAGCAAACTTCTCAAGCCCCAAAGGACTGAACTACAAAACCACATTTCCAAATAGCTTAAAAGTATTTGTCATCGGCTGATTTGCCATGAAAGGCTGAACAGAAGTTCTTGACGCGTGTGTGCTCGTGCATGAGAACCTTGTGCTTGTAGGAACCCAGTGTGCTCAGTTGTTTTATTTACTAATAATTGAGATTTCAAGCAGGACCTATTTTGGGAGCCAAAGATTGAATTTCTGAGATGCTCTTTTAGTTTATTGCATCCTTTCCCCCACATTTGGGTCTCATAGTTGTGGGAGGAGGTCCAAAATGATCTCAAATGCGTAGGCTTTTGAAATAATTCAAAAGAATTGAGCCATACTATCTGAGTCGGTACCAAGGTCAATTATTTTGGCAGGTTTATCAGAAAAGCGTGTAAAAAGAAAGGAATCTCTCCGTTATCGCCCTGTTGCCCTCTGTTACACCAATTCACAAGGCATGGTATTTTATATGCAGATGCACAACGTGCCTGGTATTTTGTGCCTTCCATGGGAATCCCAGCCAAAGGGATTGTGAAAAACAAAACCAGGGACCCCCACACAGACATTTTTCAAGTCATGTTGGTGCTCCTACACCAGGATCCTGCTAGGTCAGTCTCAAAAAGGTGGTCAGTTGTCTTTGGCCGGCATGTGTCCTGGGCCTGTTGTGGTTTACACCTGCTCTTACGTCAAATGGCACTGCTTCAAACCAGGGAGCGGTCACAAAGCGAGGCAAAATCGCGTTTTCTCATTTAAGGCCAGCAGGGTACCCCATCACGTCTACCTTTTCATTAGGTGATATTCTGATCGCCCTTCCCATTCATTAATGATCAGTACTCTCATTTCAAGTCACAGATGTATTTAGTCTTCAAATAAAGGTTCGTGCTATGGGCACTGCTGTGTCCAGCAAGGATTTATTTTTTTTAACGTTTTAAAATATAACCAGCAAACGTGACGATTCTAATGCAGACCTAAAGGCCCTTTCCAGCACAACCGCGGAAAGTACATTAAGCATATGAAAGCGTTTTAACTATGACATGGGTTCTTTAATTCTGAAAAATAAGCATCTGATTCTGATAGAGACTCCATTTTATTGACGAAGCCAAAGAACCGAGTAGATGCCTGCTTTCTGAATCGCCTTAGTAGGGTAGGAAGGACGCCATAAATCTTGTAACCAAAATAACGGTATAAATTGAGGTGAATACAGAGATTTTTCACTCTCATTTGTTACAAAGCTCAGAGAACTTTCCTTCCTTACGACTGTAATCTGTTCCGTGTAGCGTAGTCTGGCGCAGAAGGCAAAGACATCAACATTTCTAAACAGTTGATTTGATCAACCATGCCTGATGGTTTGGGGGCCAGATCTTCAGCTGGCTTAAAGGGCTACAGTTCCGCAGAACTCAATTATAGCAATTTATATCATCTGAGAAGCTGATTTCTTCTTCCAGCCATATAGACTTAGTCCAACAGTATCCATAGACTTAAAACTTGCAAATGTATTTCTCAATTTTTGCAATGCCATGTGTTGATGTCATAGAATCAGAGAATGGTTTAGGTTGGAGGGGACCTTGAAGATCATCCAGTTCCAACCCCCCTGCCATAGGCAGGGACACCTCCCTGCAGCCCAGGTTGCTCAAAGCCCCGTCCAGCCTGGCCTTGAACACCTCCAGGGATGGGGCCTCAACAACTTCTCTGGGCAACCTGGGCCAGTGCCTCACCACCCTCACAGGGAAAAATTTCTTCCTAATGTTTAACCTAAATCTCCCCTCTTCCAGTTTGAAGCCATTCCCCCTCATCCTATCACTACATGCCCGAGTAAAAAGTCCTTCCCCAGCTCTCCTGTAGGCCCTCTTTAGGGACTGGAAGGCCGCAATAAGGTCTCCCCAGAGCCTTCTCTCCTTGAGGCTGAACAATCTGAACTCTCTCAGCCAACTGATGTAATTTCTAAGATACTGATGTCATCAGTATCTTAGAAATAATCAAGGACAATTTCTGCCCCCCAGCAATTTGAAAGAAAAACTGGTGAATGCCCGGCGTACAGGAAAGTTGCAGAAGTAACGGTGAAACTTAACTTTGGTGAATGGCAAGTAGGACAAATGCGCAGTTATTATCTATTTAATTAAATGGTTCATGAGAGTCAAAGTGTTTTAAATACATCATAAAATACAGGAGGTCAGAAACTTAAGAAACCTAGTAATTTAGATCAGTATTAAATAATAGGTAAATGAGGGTCTTCTTTTAAGGCACTCAGTCAAAACTTACAGGAGGATTGTATCTCAAACATGAAAGAAGACCTGAAAAAGAGCCAGCAGAAGAAATAGGTCGTGGGGTTTTTCTCCCCACAAAGGCTGTGATTTCTGTTGCCCTATGGTGCATAAAGGAAACTTGGAGGAAACTTGGTTTTGCTTTTGTGATACTTGCTTGTTGTTAATATTTTCTCTGCTTTTTGAAGCTTAAAGGCTGAAAATGTTTAGGTTATTCCCACCCAACCACACACACAGAAGACCAGCGTGTGTTAAAGCACGTGCGTTTTCATCTCTCACACTATACTGTAGAGGATTATTGAGACAGAGAGGAAAATCTTTCCTCTGACTCGTTCTTTCTTCTTGATAAACGTTGTTTAATAAACCAAAACCAATGGAAACCTCACCCGAAGAGCAGTTTTGCACTCAGTTGCTCACTTTTCCCATTCTTTTTTCCTTGGGATGATGTGATCATTTCACTCCAGTTCTCCAGTCGCCATGCAGTCCCCTAGGACAGATAACACCTGAATTTCTAATGTGAGGAAGCATGATACAACCATGCTATAGATTATAGAAAAGGGAAAATTAGTTGGTTTTTAATTTTCCATGCACCTTTAACTTTTAAAAGAAAACTTTGAGATCTACAGATTAGAAGTTTAAATACAAGCTCTGTGGAGGTGTTGCTTTTAGATATTTAGATGTTTTTTTTCTTTTCTTTGTAGCATTCCAATTTCTGTTCCTCAGTGAGATGCTGCTGCATTTCTTTTGATTTTCTTATCTGCTGATGTGTGATTTACCTCTGGAACTACAGTTGGAGGTAGATGCCACTCTGTCCTTGCAGTAAAGTGGTGTCTTAGCAGTTTACGTACATACTTAAAAACTGTCTGCATCATCACATGAAGAATGTTTCATAACTGGGTATATCAAAACTGGTTATAGAAAATTTCAGTGGTTAAATACTCAGAGAGTGACCAAGAATAATGGCTTATTTACAGTTCCATTTTAAATCAGTGCTCCGTTAAAAAAAAATACAAATAACAAAAAGGATGAGAAGAACAGCTGAAGAGAAACTGATTCTTGAATACACAGTAGTAAGATGTTTTTCAGTGGTATAGGCTTGAAACTTAAATAATGTGTCTTCAGAGGGATTGAATTTCAATGTGTCGGCAGTGCTATTGTATTAGTGCAGTCGGTTACAACAAGTTTATCCTGTGATGATACGTAATATAGAGAATCACCTTTTATCTCCCACTGGAAAATAAGCTACAGCCAAAGCCTCGGCAGCTCTATGAGCTCTGCTGGTGTGTTTGATACCTTCATGTTTGATTTCAGACTCTAAGAATAGATGGAAGTATCTCTAGCAGCGCTCATGGGTAACCTTCTCGCACGTTGAGCGTGCATCTTGGCATCTGTGCTACTCTGTTTTCCTATACTTAAGTGCATGGCAAAGATCCCATTCATTCTGCTCCACAAGAACCAGCCAGGAATGCAAACACACAATCTTTGACACCGTGAAAGCCCTGCAGAGGTCAATGCTGTCTCTGCTGTCAAGAGACAGCTTGACGCCTGGCTGGGTTGACACTTTTGGGATCTTTACACTGATTTTCATCCAGGCAGGACAGGCAACGTGCAGTTGATTTAAGAAACAGCTCTTCCCAAGCTAGAGAGCCATGAAGCTGTGTGATGAGGTGGCCACCACAGCAGGACACAGCCATCGGGCGTTTTGCCCTTTGGCTCAAACCCCGCTCAGTGGTCCCCATGTTCATCGCTTCCAGAGCTGTAATCGCAGTTATGGATGTATGGTTAAATATCGGAGCGTGCAGAGGCTAATAGTTATTCTGGGTGCAACTCTTTTCCTTGAGATCTTCACCTTCACACCTTCCATCAGCTCTCCACCAAAACCCTTCCACAATTCCCTTCGTTGTCGGTTGTTGGACCCGGGTCCGGCTGCATCTGCTGTCCCATCCTCTTATTTCTGCCGCTCTTCTCTTTGGAAATCAACGTGCTTTCCTCTTTGAAAAGCACAGAAGAAAAATGGTGGAAACTAGACACAGATCATTTGTGGTGGAGAGCTGTCGGAGGAGGAACAGGCTATCACTAGAGTTTGGCTTCTTCTAGTTCCCAATGCAAATCTTTGCCCTTTTTGGAGAAAGCAGCTTTCTTGAGAGTCCAGTTCAGGGGAAGAGGGGCTGAGTTTTGTTTATTAGCCAGAAAGCATGTGCTAAAAGATCTTTTTAGATCTTCTAACAGGTGAATTTTATGGTGCCTTGTTAGTGTCTGTTAAACGGAGAGACGCGTAAACATGTCAGTCCTGCTTTTTACAGAAGCCTAATGATGGGTACAGCTGCGTATATGCTGAGATTTGCATCACAAGTGCAAGTCTGTGAGGTCTGCTATTGCAAAAATATTTCACGTCCGTTTTCCTTGCTAAAAATGCTGAAAATATTTTCCAAATATTTTGTGTTCATTAAGAGACTGATACAGTCAAGCCAAGAATGTGGTTTTTTTTAAAAGCAGCTTTACTGAGTAGAGCTGAATTTCCTATTCTCACGTCTTGTGGTGACAATGCAGAAGCATAAAGTATTTGGAGTAAAAATATTCTAATAATAGCTCGTCTTAATCTTACGAACTACTCTGGACATAATCTTAGAAAGGAAATTAAGCACATTTGTGAAAACAACATCGACCAAACTTTTTTGAAATCTCTTCCGACATACATGTTTGCGGCAGTTGGTGGAGATTTAATCAATCAGGCATAAAGCTGCAGGGAGAGAGGGGGTCGGTTGGGGTTTTACACTCCCGCGTGGCAGCGCGGCGCGAGGTGAACGCCGTCCTTTGGCACTCAGCGCATTCCCAAACTGATTGGGTGACTCCTGAGAATATGAAGCAAGGGGAAAGCTGTGCCGTTTTCTGAACTCAGGAGTACTTCTCGAAGAAGCCGTGAAATGAAATGCTGCGTATACCAATATGATTATTTTCTGGACCGAGAAAATCGGTTGCTTAAGTCCAGGAGTAGAGTTGCCCTAAGCGGAACTATGTGAGCAACAGATGGGCTTTACTGCGGGCGAACGAGAAGTAGCATCAACCTCGGCAAGTCAGCAACGGGGGGGAAAGAAGGGGTGAGAAGTGGCTACAAAAATGGGTAGAAATAGGTACTTTAGCAGTACTCGGTGAATATAGTGCAGATCTGTAGAGAAACCCTCGCTGCTGTGTGAACCTTTGGCTGCAGATTTACAAATTGGAACTTGTGGAGGGAAAAGGGTTAAAAAGGATGAATATCTTTGCACCTTAATGGGAGAACTATTTCTGTAATAGTATCAAAGATAAACCAGTGTATTATGAACACTAAATGATAAAGGGTGATAATATGCCATTCTTGAGACTTCTTGGCTCTTACCTAACACATCAGAAAGTGATTGTTGAATTTTAAATAGCCATACAAATGGATGACATAGAAATTTAACTTTGCTTTGACCTTATTCTAATTCACAAGATGACTGCAAAATGACTTTGTTACATCTGAATGTATGCTGGATGCTAAATCACTCCAGAGTATAAAATCTTTGTTTTGGCATAATGTTGATGCATAAACATTTGTACCCCATACTAACCCTATAAACATCACAATCCATCAGTACAATTACAAAAAAGATTGTTTGTTTTCACACTTAAAGCAGACATGAAATAGAGTGTCCTTAACTTAATCACCACCTTGATTTACCACATTTGCATATATTTGCATATTAATTGGACTACAGATTAAAATTGGTTTTGTAATTTTAATTAAGTGTCCACAAAGGTAAATGATTAGAACTGTTTAAAATACATTCTGACATAAATAGCAGTAAAAGCTTTTGTGATGATGTTTTTGTGGAATTACATTCAGAAAGTGGCCTTTTTATGATAGTAATTTTAATCTTAAATAGAATTATACAGTCAAACAGAACTGTGGATTCATAATCATTTTTTCAAGATTCATTTAATATTTTGCTGATTTGCAGCACTTGATGAAAATGTACTGTAGGTTTAGTTGATTGCAAAATTGGGCCTGTAGAGCTGATAAACTGAGGGTTTAAACCCTCAGTCTTTATATTCGCCTTACATATTTCAAGTGTATTATGTATACATATGTAGACAAGGGCTTTTTTTTTTTTTTTTTTCGAGTGAGAAATATAAAAGCTGTCAGTAGTGGATGATCTATCGTTTTAAGATGCAATCGCCTCCATTGACCATCTTCCTTCGGTCTGGATTGTGGAGCCCCGGACGTTTTAAAGCCTTTTCAATAAATCATTGCAGGTAATAGAGGAATCATTCTTGGCGTTGTCAAGGGAGAATGAGTGTTAGAGGTAAAGATGGGCTGTCGGGGATGCTGCGCTGGACTCGGTGGATGTTGGTGGTCTGACCAATAATGTGTACTGGACCAAACGCTTTGTCAGACTAAACTCAATAAAAGTGCGGCGGGTGTTTGCAGTTAGAAGGGCTCTGGGAACTGGGTGCTTAAGGCACCTCTGAGTCTGCCTCCTCCTTTGTGGACCAATTCAGGCTTTCTCTGAACGCTTAAAGAGCCCCGGTAGTGACAGGTTGTTAGCCTGGGTTGTAAAACTGAGTTTTGCCTACCTAATGAATTGGTAAAAGTGTTTTTATTATGTTCCGTAACTTTTCCGTTCGTGAGCGGCAGGCGTTCATTAGGCATTAGACCATCTTTTTGTTACCAATAAAATAGCCACTTTATGCTTTACAATATTACTTTACTGCTTTACTTGCGAGAGAAACTAAAGTAGCCCTTGGTTTTGGTTTGGGAGCGGATTCGGCGAGCATTGCTTTCAAAGAAATATTTAAGTTCTGTAACGTTAGTAGAATTTAGCAGTATACCACCTTTACCTACTTTCAAGAAAAGGTTGGTGTGAAGTCAGTAATGAATTCAAACTGTAGGCTCTGCTCATGTTCTTCAGGGTTTTGAGCTTTTCTTCAGACTTACACTGTTTCTGATTTCATCCAGTTTATGTCCTGTATTTGAACCTTGGCCATTCGCTACCCTACTGTCTCCTCCGTGTGCGTTAGAAAAAAAGAAATTGAGAAACAGTAGACTCGTGTCTCATCGTGCTGCATTGATTTGAAATAATTTTTCCCCTTAATGGTGTATTTAATATTAGTTTCCCTCCTATCCCCAGTAATGCTTTCAGGTGAGAATTGTAAAACTCTTGGAACGCATCCGTTCCTGTCCGGCGGACTTGACATCGTTTTCTGTGTTGTATTTAAACTCCAGCT
This sequence comes from Vanellus vanellus, assembly GCF_965231255.1. Classification (NCBI taxonomy): domain Eukaryota; kingdom Metazoa; phylum Chordata; class Aves; order Charadriiformes; family Charadriidae; genus Vanellus; species Vanellus vanellus. The sequence continues at coordinate 4,946,199 of NC_138910.1, forward strand.
CAAGTAGGCAGAGTAGATTGCAAACCAGATCTGCTGGGCTAATTATATATCAGAAAACTGGGTGGGTTTTTTTTTTTTTTTGTCATGCTTTTACATAAAGCACAAATTATGTCTCAAACTGAAATTATTTAGTGCCTGGTAAATATTCCTATTATTCCTGATGTGCTTTCAGATTTCAGTTTATACAGTGACTGGTTACAGGGTCAAACTGGTTTAGGTTCCTCGTCTTAAGAACGTTACAAAACTCATCGTAAAAGCCAGATCCAAAGCTCAATCAATGAACAAATTCCCCGTGTTAAGACTCAAATTGGGTATTAATTGAAGCTGTGGCTTGGGTGAGGACTGCTGGTAGATTTAATCTGAAAAAAAGACCTGTGATATTAGTGGCAAAAAAGCAAAAGAACTGGAATAGCCGTTGAATGAAGCATCGAGGAACAAACCTGCCAGACAAGTGCCATTATCATTTTTTAAATGGGCATGTAAGCTGGATGTCTCGTTAGATTAAATTGTTATGGATGTCCATTCATCTGTGGAAAAGATGGTTATTTCTAGTTAGAGTATTGCCTTCCCTTTCTAAGGCGTACCTCACCAGTACCGCTCCTGCTTGTGTCACCTGAGGATCAGAAAGCCGAAATGCACATCATCTGCAACTGTTTTGGGGAGATCGTTTGAAAGCTGAACCCGGCTTTCAATCCAGCTCCGTTACAACCCTAATTGTATTATGGAAACTCAATCATCCCAGAGTTCGGAGAGCTGGCTTTGAAGTGGCTGGTATCAAATTTTTTTTCGAGACCTGCTTAAATTTTTCTTTTTTTCATAAATTAAGTGCTTAAGCGCCATTGCTTTTTAATGAGACTTGAACTTCGAAGCGCTTAAGTCAATTGTGGACCTGGAAATTAGGCTCTAAGGATACTTAGTTCTTCGGAGGTACGCATTGACGTAGCTGCTGTTTAGACACCTGATTCCACATAATGTTTCTTTGAGAATAAAAGCGTTGGAAGATGTGTTTTCTGAAGGGGCTGTTTTTTAAAATAGAGCCATTCTTAAAAAAAAAAAAAAAAACCAAAACAAAACACAAACAACAGACTGACTGCTTGCTTGAGAAATCATCTCCCTCCATCGCTGCCTCCTCAACCCAGTAAAAACTGGAAAGCTTTGATAACTTCTGTTGAAGAGCAAGAGTGCCTTACCCATTTAGAGAAGGAACGGCTACCATATTAAAGTATTTCCCTCTCGTTGCAGACCAACGTATTCAGCTCATCGCGTGTCTTCTCTCAGACAGTTGAGAGTATAATGCCCATTTGCCCCTCTTTATTCCGTAGAATGCCTCGCTGAAACCCTCGGTGCACGTCAATATAAGGGACTGGCGAATACCAGTTGAAGTATTCTGCTGTAGTCTTCTCCTGCTTTATTCCTTCAGTACCGTGAAGGCTTTCTTCACCTATTATTGCCAAGGAACAGGCAACAAAGGCTCCACTAACCAAAAAAATTCTTGGAGTGTAAGGAAATAGTAATGTTAGAAGTCTGACATCGATGAATTAAGCACTGCGCTCAATTTTCTTGGACCAAATCTGGCAATATTATAGTTTATTAAAAATAAATCTTAATTTCAAAATTGATATAAAGGTATTAAGTTAATGTTCATCGTGTATGGATGTCTGTAGTTATATTTCACATATTTTCAGTTATCAGGAACACTTGACAGTAGTTCCTGAACTTGAACACTTAACAGTAGTTCGTTACTGAGGTAAATGCAAATAAAATAATAGCAAAATTTCTCCACCACAAGCATATAGTTTTAATTATACCTTGGGTTAAAAAATAAATTTTTCATTGATGGTTTGATTGCTTTCTCGTATCACAAAGTCATTATTTGCTTGATTTTTTTGGACGCAATTGCCGTCTTCTGAAGATCAGAGAAATCAAGCTCCTGACAACCTGGCAGAACATGGCATGAGTCACTGCAGACCTCCTTCCTACCAATACACAGGCTGCAGCCCTGGGTGGAGGGAAACACCGAAAACTAAACCTGTCACTTACTTAAACCATCTTTCACAGCAGAGAGTTTTGCATTTTGGGCGGTGCGTGCATCCTGTCCGCAACGGTCAATCAGGAGGGGCCATTAAAAGAAGGTGGGAGATGTTTAGGTTCTCTTTCCACTGAAGAGTGACATAACTTTGGGCAAAACTCTTCACCTCCTTTACTTACCCTGTGGTTGAAATGGGGCTAATAAGGCTTATAATTTGTATGCTCAGCATGCAAATTGGCCAAATAAAGCATGCTTTAAAAAACGGCCAATGAACTTGGAAAGCCATTTTTCCTATTAAATCTGAAAAAGAAGAAAATATCAAAGCGCGCTCATCTAACCCCGTCTTCGCAAACCGTACGGTCGCAAAGATGTGACCATCGTAAATGTGACTCCCACATTTCTCTTTAGAAAGTCTTTTTTGCCACAAGAAGAATAACGGCCGCATACTCAGCAGGCTGCAGGAGGAGGAGATGGCATGCTTGCAGCATTTCTTTGCAGCATAATTGCAGCATCAATGAACCATGAATTCAGCCTAATTAACATAACTGGAACCACTGCAATCATGCTGCCATTCAATTTCGGTTTTGAACATTCCGGTGAAGTATCACGGTTCTGCTGGTTTATTGTTGAGATGCTGTAGAGAACTGTCCACTTGCTTTCTTGCTGCTGTCTTGATGTATTTTTATTATTTCGGGAAAACTAGGGAACTTCAGAAATGGAAGCTCATTGGCTTGCTGGTTCCATTACTGAATCTACAAATAATTCTGTATTACTTCCTGTAAAAAGTAATGAAACCGTTTAGTATACTATAAAACTCCGAGTAAACGTACTAAATTTCCAAGTTAGACACTGGTTCTGAATTGTAATGGATAACAAATGGCGAATAATTCTGGAACTATTTTGAGTTAAGGACTGCATTCCCAGAATTTTAAAAATAGCATTTTCTGTTACTCTTTGTAAACACTGTACCTAGGAGAAACTTTTTTTGTTTTTGTTTTTTAAGAAAAGCCCAGATTTTTTAATGGTTTTTTGATCTGTAAAAAAAATTTAAAAAATATTTTATTGTTGCTATTGGTTGGGCTACAGTAAAATCACGAAGCCGCAGGAGTAGGTCAGGTACCACTGGTCTTGGCAACAGGGCAAAATAACCAGTTATTTTGGACAGAGGAGTCAAGGGACTGCTGAAAACAGCCGTAGCTGGGAGGTAGCAGAGGTGGGACCGGAGGGCTTCCTGCATCTGGCTTGGCCATTAGGCAAGAGGTCCTTAGTGGTGGCACTGAAGCCACTTTGAAATGATACACAACCAGGAGTTACTTCTGCCACTTGTGACAGAAATGGGTTAAGAAGCTTAGGTGGCTTTTGAACCTGCTGGCCACACTTCTTCTGATGCAGCCCAGGATACGGTTGGCCTTCTGGGCTGCGATGGCACACTGCTGGCTCATGTTGAGCTTCTTGTCAGCCAACACCTCCAGGTCCTTCTCCTCAGGGCTGCTCTCCAGCCATTCCCCGCCGAGCCTGTATTTGTGCTTGGGATTGCCCCGACCCAGAAGTAGGACCTTGCACTTGGCCTTGTTGAACTGCATGAGGTTGGCTTGGGCCCACCTTTCCAACCTGTCCAGGTCCCTCTGGATGGCATCCCCCCCCTCCAGCGTGTCTGCCTGACCACACAGCTTGGTATCATCGGCAGACTTGCTGAGGGCGCACTCAATCCCACTGCAGTGGTCTTAGCTGGAAGCGATGGGTGATGCCTATGACTAGGGTGTCATTTGAGAGAGTGGAGTATTCTCCTGGATAATTGTTGGATAGAAGGCTTTTTTTTTGAACCTTTATGGTTTAATAATCCCTTCCTAGTGTGTGTTCTGGAAGGGCTCCAATGTCACGGGTTGGATGGGTGAATCGTAGAATCTTTTAGGTTGGAAAACCCCTTTAAAATCATTAAGTCTAACAGTGGTTTGAGGGCAGGTGCTGCTGGGAGAATGAGATACAGTAATTGCAGGAAAATATTCCAAGGTGCTTTTCTGTGTTGTAAAGATCACCTGCGTGTTCCTTGGGTGTAACTTCAGCCCTTTTCATTCATGTGGCTGATTCAGAAATTTCAATATTCGTGTTGACTCCCAGACGCTGGATTTCCATTTGTTCGTTGTTGTTGGTTTTTTTTTCCCCGATGGTGTTAACTCAGGAAGTCAGTTACACTTTTCACTCTAAGCATCTAAGTATAAATTTAGCACAGAAGGACTGCAGACTTTTGAAATAGCCATCTCGGTCCTCTGTTGCTTCCTCCTGGGTCCTGATGTGACCCTCAGTCAGCAGCTGAGAACATACGAAGCTTTTCCCTGTGTTTCTGCTGGAGCGACCGTGCCATTTGTCACTGCCCTTTCTGCTCTTTGCTTTTGTCTGTAAGATGCTTAGTGTCTTCTGAGAGGTGGGCATTTTCTTCAGCCTCCTTTTTCTTATTCTAGTGCAAAACCTGTATTGTTTTTCCCCAAAACCTTGTTTGTGAAAGTTCGCTGCCTGTGTGACCGCCTGATGCACGTGTAACAAAACAAAGCACAGCTTCTCATCTGGATGGATGTTCAGGATAGTCTCATGGATGTACTGGTAGGTTTTGCAGGCTCACGGAATTCAAATGTGCACCTAGAATTTACTTAATACAAGTAACAAGACTTTACAGACTTAAATGCTTTAGAAGCTGCATTCCTTCTTTCTTAGGACCATATCTGACGATGAGTTTCGCTTAGCATTGCCTGTATCCATAGAAATGTGGCTCCAGCCATACAGTGAGATACTTTTCAAGAAGGTGGTTAAATGTATGCAGATAGCCTAAATGGATGCGAGTGGTCGAACCGACCTCAGCACCAATGAGGCTTCTTGTGTCCATATGGTGAAGGTGGGAGGTCATCTGGGAGCACCACAGAAGAGTTGGGGGGAGAAGTGCGAGTGCGGTGGGTGGTGCAGGATGACTGGCTGATGAGTTGGTTTTCTCTCTTTTAGTGAACTGTTGGGTTGCTGATCTAGTTTTTTTGCAAGTTGTGACTTGAAATTAACAGATAATACTGGAGATAGCTGGGGAAGGACTTTTTACTGGGGTAAGTAGCAATAGGACGAGGGGGAATGGCTTCAAACTGGAAGAGGGCAGGTTCGGATTGAACATTAGGAAGAAGTTTTTCCCTGTGAGGGTGGTGAGGCCCTGGCACAGGTTGCCCAGAGAGGCTGTTGAGGCCCCATCCCTGGAGGTGTTCAAGGCCAGGCTGGAGGTGGCCTTGGGCAACCTGGTCTGGTGGGAGGTGTCGCTGCCTATGGCAGGGGGGTTGGAACTCGATGATCTTCAATGTCCCCTCCAACCTAAACCATTCTATGATTCTATAATGAAGTGTACCCGATGTGGACTCTACCCCTCTAGTTCTGCGTTAATCGGTGGTGAACATCCTGTGTATAACTCGGGGTAGAGCACCAGACTACACGTTGCGTTATTACTGAATAAGAAAGTGAAGAAATCTCTTCTCAGAAGCTTAATGTGCATTTTAGCTGAGACTCTCCAGTTGAACATTTATTTAAGGTCAAGCAGAGGGCTGGCTGCGGCCGAGGAAGAGTGGAAGGAAATGCAGAGAATAGCTAAAGTGGTTGGTTCCTGGAAGACCCGAGTCTGTGAATCATCCATTTGGAAACGAAGGAGGAGAAAGCAGTGCCAATTAAATATCACAAAAGGGTTTGATAAGCGTCTAAACTACGGGGAGAGATCACAGTCTTTCAGCATCTTTCTTCCCTGCAGCTGCAATATGTAAACTTGGGAAGATGACCGAACATTGATACTTTAAAAGTTCAATAGTCACGCTTGTTATTGAATGAAGTTACTGAGAACTGACAGAAGAAAATGTTTTTGAGAGGAGTTTCCAAGTGGGGATTGTATTTCTAGTTTAGTGTGCAGCAGAACCAGCGCGTTCGAGCGGCTGTCAGATCTGGTAGAAAGAGAAAATAACTGCTCTGTGGTAAAATAGGGCAAAGGAAATAATCTCTCTCCTTCGGAACCGGTGGGTTTGGGTTTTTTATTGTTCATAGGTGCAAATTCAGAAGCCGCTCGGACCAAATGTCAGCTGTAATTTGAGTGCTTGGTATTTTAAATTTAGCTGCACTATTTCCACAAAAACTCTTGCGTTTATTCCTGGCTGCTTTTTAAACATTTATATATATTTTTCTGCCTTTTATGCAAATGCATGAAATAATGTCCTTGAAGACACTGAAAAATTTAAGTTGATCATTCTTGCTGAAATAAATTATCAAAATGTTAAAGAAATACATGTGTAGATAAATACAGAGCTTTTCTCTATATGCTGTTTGAAGATGTTTTCAGGCTGATTGTGGGCTAAATAATTGCGGATTTTCACCTTTGATAGCTATCACTGTGTTATTTTTATGAGATTTATTTTTTTTGATGAGTCATTGCTAGGCACCGAACAAGTAAATTAAGGAATAGTTTAAGGAGAGGCATATAGAGAAACCCCCAAATTGTTCATGAAGACTTTGCTCCAGGTAGCTCGTGGGGATAGCTTTAGTAGAAATAACAATCCGGGAAAGCCACAGGTAAACGAGACAGTGTAGAGAAAAGAAAGGATTGAAAATGAGGGGCATGGTGATGATCAGCTGAGAAAAGGGAGCTGAAATTCTGTTATTTTGGGGACTGTGACCTAATGCAGTGGCTGGTGAGCCAGCTCCAGCCATCGTGGTTCCTACTGCCTTGTCCGACCTTGTGCAACTGCGTCAACCGCACGGTCCTGCTTAAGTAGGTCATGTTACCACCAGGTCTGTTCTTCATCCATGGGTGCTGCAGGCTGTCACCTGCCCTCATCTCAAGCCTCAGCAGCACCCGTTGTCCCAATATCTTCCCACCTTTTAGCCAGGTCCATTTGCTGCTGGTGCACATCTCCCTGCTCCCGCTGTGGTTGGGTGCCATCGGGCAGGGAACCGCGCGTGTCACTCGCTGACGGGTGACAGGGCGAGGAGAGCCATGGGTGCTCCTCACCTTGCCAGCACTGTCCTGCAGCGGGAGAGACGGACTCTGAGACACAGAATCACAGAATCACAGAATCACAGAATTATCAGAGTTGGAAGGGACCTCTAGAGATCATCTAGTCCAACTCTCCTGCTAAAGCAGGATTGCCTAGAGCACATTACTCAGGACTGCATCCAGGCGGGTCTTGAAAATCTCCAGAGAAGGGGACTCAAATCTCCAGGGAAGGGGACTCAAATCTCCAGGGAAGGGGACACGAACCCCAAAGCCTTTGGCTGCAGCAGTCTCTGCTCCGAGCAATTTTCTGAACGCCCAAAGGAGCACAACCCCCATTAAAAGCACCACAACAAAACAGTGCTTTGATGAATCTTAAGGTGATTGCCTCTTAAGAGACTCTGAAAACTGGTTTTCAATTAACAATCTAGTTTACATAAAAGGCACGTATTGATGAACATAGTCCACAATTTTTTTGCTCAGTCCCATTATTCTCCGCTAATTCACATACAGAAGCCAAGATTTCCAGTGATCTCACTGTTTACCAAAATCCACGGTACTTAGAGGTTAATGGCGGTACTACTTTCTGGTGAGAATTTCATCTCCTGTTTTTTTTTTTTTCACAAAGGACAATAAAGGAAAAAGAGGAGTGTGCTTCCAGAAAGCACCCAAAGGTACAGCTGATCCATCAAGAATGAGCTGAATGCTCTTATGAGAGCTGGAAATTTCCCTAACACTGTTTTGGCATATAACGCTTTTGAATATGTGACAGCCAGTTATTTTCTTATTCGTATTCAGAACTATTTTCGATGCCAAATATTGCTGATTGACAAATGTGATATGTGAGTTGTCCATCAGGCTATGAACCCTTCTCCCGCATCGTGCTGCGCGTGCTCAAACTCCTTTTTAGCCAGTCTGATAAGAAAGTGCTCAGCATTTCATATGACCAGTGCAATAGTCTTTCTGCATGTCCTGGAAGAGCACAATATGTGTACTATAACGAGGATGCAGTGTCTTCCCGAACTCAGAAAATATTTGATTTGGAGAGGAAAGGGAAAAAGGGTCTGGGTAACGGAGACAACAGGAAAAGATGTGCAAGATGAAATACTGATCTTAGTACAAAAAAAGTGTCTCAGAACCAAAGGTGATAAATAAATAAAAAAGCATAAAGAAATTTAAAAAAAAAAAGGCAGAAAGAAATTAAAACAACATTGAGGTGTTTATGCTTATTGACGCGAGTACTGATGGAACAGCTCTTGAATTAATCAAGATCCTTATATATACGATAGTGTACCTTACCTCCAAATCAGAGCCAGTTACATTAGAACAGCTGATTACACTCATTGTGGAGGGATGTTATTTTTTTTTTTCCCCCCAGAAATTGATTCTATAAAAAACTGGCTTATTTTAAGAATTCTGACTTCAGACAAATAATCCAAAATTGATGCTTGATTGAAGCTAAAGAACGAAGCACAATTTATTGCTTGTTCAAAATTGTAGTGAGAATACTACCCTTCTGTTTGAAGGACCTTCTAAAAATATTCTAGTAGCTATTAATGGTAACTTGAGTGAGTTGGAGGTATATACATAATTGGTATCAGATTATTTTTTTTTTTAAATAAACCCTCAGTATTTTCATACCCATGGGGCTTAAAGATCACCCGATTGTGAGATACTTGATGGGGAACATCAAATTGTCTATCCAAACTTCTTCTAAAAGTTATAGCTATGTCTTTCCGGTCTGTAGGCACGTTCTGCTAGCAATATACTTAAAATATTTTTATTAATTTTATTCAGCAGTATAATTTTAAGCCTTCTCTTCTTGCTGAAACATTTTTTCCTTAATGTGTTAGCATGAATAAATGCCCACAAAACGCTGAAGTTAAAATCTGTGTCTTGAGTCCACTTTGGCTTAAGTGTCCCAGTGGGTTGGGTTTTCTATTAGTGAAGGACCGCAGAACATGAAAGTCCAGCTCTGTGCTGGGGCTGAGATTAGATCTGAATGCAAGGAAAAGCAACAAAGGTCCACAAAATATCTGAAATCTGCAAATATTTCCTGTACTTAACCTACACTTTCGTTGCGTGACTGTAAAGAACAGCAAATCTTTGTTCTTTCCCTCTCCGTTCCCATTCAGTCAGTTCAGAGATATAGGAGAAAGGTTTTGGGGAGCAAAGTCGTTATCAGTCTTCCTACAGTTTCCATCTGATTCTATCAACAGTGAGCACATCAAAACCCTGAGCTTACAGCCACTTTTAAACATCAAAAAAAGTTTTGTAAAAATTATTACTTCTTTTGCCAAGACAGGTTGGACCAGATGATCCTTGAGGTCCCTTCCAACCTGATATTCTATGTTTCTATGCTTATGTATACACATGTATATATAATACATAAATTAATATAAACATAGGTCATGCATGTGAAGTTCTTTTATATCTTTAAAGTTTAGCTGATACTGGGGTTGGTTCCATTTATGAAAACCTATTTGGACGTTTCCTGGGTCTGTATTCCAGAAGGTTCTGCTAGTTGTCATACTTCACAAAAAGAGAGGAAAGTCTCAGAAATGCCTCTCTCATCCTTGGTGCCTTGCCAGGAAGGTCTTGGTTTCGCAGCCTCGAGGTGCTCTGGTGGTTTTGCGCACAGATAGGACCGTTGGCCATAGGTTCAGTGATTCCTGTATGGAGAGTAGAGAAGGCTGTAGCATATGTTACTTAGAGCTCGAAATACGGCAAGAAAAATTGTTCGTGGCTTCTCACAGTTCAGCTCGTGATAATTTGAATCTGAAATAAATTAATAGAGTAATCCTGTTTGCGGGTCATCAGCTGCAGAGGTATTATTAAGAACCTGTGTCCCTGTTCGTTAGGAACACCTGTATGTAGAGCCATGTTATAATTGTTCAGACGTGCTGAACGGACTTCTCTGTCTCAAAACAAAATAGGAAATACAGATATATGGAATGTCCCAATCACCATACTTCTTTTTTTTCCATCTCAACAAGGTTACTCTTTTTGGAAAACCCTCGTCAAAGCACTCCACTCTTTTCAGTTAAAAGCCATTCGTATGGCGACAAACCACTGTTCTTCCATTTATATCTGTATTCATCCATTTAAACTCTAAAGCTTTCCAGCTTACTCCTTGGATTTATCGCCAGCTGGCTGCTCTGTGTAATACGAACATATTCTGACTGTGCATGAAACGTTTTGTCTCGTTTAACCCGTAATTGTAATGTTCACCCGAGGCCACAGCGCACCTACGTGGATTTAGCGCTGACTCTGCAAGTTCCCAGAGTCACGACTTCCCGTCTCCTCGCCGACGTACACCCTGCTGTTATTAGAGGAAAGTCAAGTCAGAAACCAACCCTCAACCCCAAAGCAAAGCCCCCGCAAACCCCTCCTGGAACGGAGTTGGGTGAAATGAATCCGTTCAAGGTGGTGGGCCAGAGCTGAGGCAGCTCGTGTGGGAGCGGTGCCCGCTTTTTGGCATTTACAATAAGCTTCGGAACGACTTTGTAACGCGAATGCTTTAATAGCGAGCGGGGAGGGGGAGGCGAGGCAGGGAAGAAGGCCGTATGCGCTTTTTTATTTCTTTCTTTTCCTTAAGAATGCTAGATTGCTGGTTTTCCCAAAGGCAGTCTGATAAAGCTATACCTGTTTATTAACAGATTTCTGCCGTCTGAGTATGTCAAAGAAATTCGCTGGAAGTGAAAGTCTGAAATGACTGCCCAAAAGTACTGAATCATCAATGAGAAGCTTACATTCGAAGAAAGCGTGAATGTTAACATTTGTTAGCGTACTTTGGCTTGGTAAGAAATACAATACGCTATTATTTTTTTCTTTATGCAACATCGCTGGGTACTAAGAGAGGCAATAGAACCGTTAATTAATAGTAGTAGTCCTGGATAATGTCATAATAAGCAATACAACGTATTAAAGCACATTTATTCTTGCCAGCTATCAGGAGGGACCTTTACATATTTTAAAGGCCCATTAGGTTTGTTTACATACTGGGTTGAAGCTGGTATGCTTTGCTTCCAGTGGAACTGCCACTGGCAGGGGCTGAACCAGACTTCAGTGCTCGACTCCGACGGTATTGAATTTCCCGACAGTTGTGCGCAGTCACTAATATACCGTCGGTACTTCAGGGCAGCCTGTCTCTCTGGGGTAGCGGGTACAACCCGAAACAGTGTAGTTCCCAAAGCTAGGGCGTCTGGGGGTTGCGTCATAAAAATGAAAATAACGGAAATTTTATATGTATGTGTATATATATATATATCTATCTCAGAAGCAATTTTCCACAATGGAAAAGGTGGTTAAGGAATCAAAAGCGTGCCTTCAGGTATATTACCCAACTGAACAACAAAAATGTGCCGGGCTTTGAATTGCCCTAGCAATCTGGAAAAGATTTTCCGACTGGAGCTATGTTAAGTGTTAATAGTGAAACCTGGGTACTTTTTCCTTTGATCTCTCCTCGAGCTCATATAGAATAATAGGATCAAAATAAAATGCCGTTTATGTGAACACCTTGTTCTTTTGATCTTGGCACCAAAAATTCTGTCTGCAGCTACAACCCGGCACACAGTGCATCTGCTCCTTTTAGTTGGACCTTCTAGTATAGCATAACTTTTAATAAACGGTGTCACAGCCAATTTTTTGTGTGGTTCATGAACTTAGTTGTAGTTTTTGCCCCAAGAGTCTTTAACTACATTTTTAGCAGAACCAAGAATAAGGTAAGCGGGAGCTGTAAACTGATGGCTTATGGTCAGTTGTGCGTATGTGTGTCGAATATACGAGATAAACATTTGTATGCCGCTGCGTGTCAAAAAAATAACGTTAGTTGTTCTTTGACCACTTGGGCAAAACTGTTAAATTAGTGTATTCTGAATAAAAGAATGCACAGGTACGTGACCCCAAGAACAGTTGGGGTAATTGCTGTTGCTGTAGGAGCTAGGTTTTGGATCCCCACTTTTTCCATCAGGAGGGTGATGTACCATGTGATGTCTGGTGTGGGAACCAAGCCTTCCTCGTCGTTGCCCACCTCTGCAGGAAAGACCGTAGAAGTATTACAGCTGGTGGTTATGGATCCCCTTTGCTTTTCTGTAGATATCTACAAGACAGATAATCCACATGAGCACCTGTCAGCTCTTTATTCCCTGAGGTTGGTGGTCGGGAGCGCGTCTTTGGAAGGCATTATTGCGAGCACTTAAAGTAAAGCCTCTTCTTTGTGCTCTTTCAAGTCTCTTACTGAGATTCTTCTCCACCAACGGCTTCCACTGCATGGAAACAGCTGTGCTGTGTTTATCGTGATGATTGATGGCATCTCATTGTGATCCCTGCTTCAGTTGTCGTAACCTCCAAGAGTAGATGAGATGGGCACGAAGCGCTGTGCCAAATGAAAGCAACTAAACCCAAGTCCTGCAGTTCACCGACGTCGTGATTGCTGCTGCCCAGGAAGAGGGATTAGCGAGTGTGGAGAAACACTAGCTAGGAGAGGTCCAGTGGCCAAGCGGTGTCTTGGGTGTCGAATGTCTCTTTCAAGCTTTGCCTCCCACTGTAATTTATATTTAGCTATTAAGCTTATTAGATGGGAGCAGTCAGCTTGTTGTACGCCGTATGCAAGGAACACCGCTGGGTAAGTGTTTAGGCTCTTGCTGAAATGGCAGCAGTTGAGGTTCCCGTACCTGAGCTGTCCTCCAGCGTGTTTTGTTGGGGGCTCAGTTGGAGCTCTGTAGTCTGTCATGAGGCAGGAGTTTTCCAGAGAGCCATACCCGTGGCTATAATCTATAACCCTGTTCTTATAAAGCGGTACAGTATAATTCATTATGTGCAATAAAGGTGCTTTGCCCTAGCCAAGCGAGTTTGAGTCCCAAAAGCAGCGTGGATGTATTTGGGTGGTACGGCACGAGGATGAAGGAAGGCATCCTGCTGAGATAAGGTCTCCGTGCTAACGCAGCCACTCTGCCTCCAGTCCTTCTGCTAATTAGTCCAGAACTGCTGTAAGAAAGGTTGCCGCTGTAGTTGTCTAAAATCCAGTATCTGCTGGACAGCAGCTCTGTGGAAAGGGACCTGGCAGTCCTGGTGGACAACAGGATGCCCATGAGGCAGCAATGTGCCCCTGTGGCCAAGAAGGCCAATGGCATCCTGGGGAGCATCAAGAAGAGTGTGGCCAGCAGGTCGAGGGAGGTCATCCTCCCCCTCTACTCTTCCCTGATGAGGTCACATCTGGGGCACTGCGTCCAGTTCTGGGCTCCCCAGTTCAAGAAGGACAGGGATCTGCTGGAGAGGGTCCAGCAAAGGGCTACAGAGATGATGAGGGGATTGGAGCATCTCTCTGATGAGTAGAGTCTGAGGGACTTGGGGCATTTTAGTCTGGAGAAGAGAAGACTGAGGGGGGATCTTATCAATGCTTATAAATCCTTAAAGGGAGGGTGCCGGGGGGATGGGAACAGTCTTCTTCCAGTGGTGCCCAGTGACAGGACAAGAGGGAATGGGCACAAACTTGAACATAGAAAGCTCCATCTCAACCTGAGGAGGGACTTCTCTCCTGTGCGGGTGGCAGAGCACTGGCACAGCTGCCCAGAGAGGGGGGGAGTCTCCCACTCTGGAGCCATTCCAAACCCGCCTGGACGTGTCCTGTGCCACTGCTGGAGGTGCCCCTCCTCTGGGAGGGGGTGGGACTGGGGGAGCTCCAGAGGGCCCTTCCAGCCCTCACCAGTCTGGGATGCTGTGATCTGTCCAACTCTTAATTTTAGCAGAATATGATTCCCCCTTCATCTTTCACCAGTTTTCATTTCCTAAGTCTGTGCAGTGTCAATGGTCCCAGAATTCCAACCTGCCTTTTGCGTCAATTAAAAGAGGGATGTGGGACTCTTCGGACAAGGAGTTAAAGTGAAAGAGCTACAAAAACTTGTAGGTTTTTCCCTGCAGTAAAACCGCGCTTGCCCCGGTTCTGTGGTTAGCGTGAAACAAATCGGCTCTGTCGTGGAGTCAGTGGGGTACAAGTTAATACAAGGTAGTAAAGGAATAATAATAAAGTAAAACAGAAAAGTCCACAGTCTTTTATGACAAAACCAGTATGATCCTGTTACAGTCTAAGGCCCTGCTGCAAATAGTATTTTCTGATGCCTGGGTAAGTCCAATTTACATATATACAAAGTGTATGAACAAAGTTATAGAAGTATGCTTAGTATTTTACTTTTTTTTTTTTTTTTTTTTCCTTGAAAGTAATTCGCTATTGTTCAAACTTTCAGCTTTCACTGGTTTTGTTTCCAAAACCCCAAAAGGAAGAGAAAATAACAAAAGTCCATAAAGGCAAAAGGGATATGTTCTCATTTCAGTTCACAGAATTTCCTGCCTTTAAACAATACAAATATATGCCCTTAGGTTTCTAACGCGCTGGAAGGATACCGAATCCTTGAAACAGATCAAATTAAAAGTGCGTCCGCTGCAGCAACAGCGAGTTTTACCAGCGCGTCCAATAGATCTCAAGAAGAATTCGCTGGGTTTTAACCGTGTTGCCAAGCCTTACAAAATCTTAAACTGCTGACTCCATAAGTGAATCAATGCTCCAAAAGAGCGAGCAAATTCTAAGCTGGATTGGGCACAAATAAAATCTGATGCTTAATAATTGTTCTCTACTCATTACCCGATACAAAAGTTATTTAATAGAACTTTGAGATGTATCCACAAGCAGAACAGACATGGCCGTTCGCTATGTCGAACCTTTTAAGCTTCCCTTAATTACGGTTATGTGTTCAACAGACCGAACGTGTTGCTGTGAGCATTCGGGGTGAAGGACGTGAGGAGCGCGGGGGCAGCTGGCAGTAGTTGTCACCACGTTGAGCACAGCAGGTTGGGGAATTGGTGTCCTGAGAAGTGGTGGCTTGGACTTAGAAGGAGGGAAGAACTGAAGGAATTTCTCCTTGATGTTATTAAATGCTTTTATTTTGCTTTTGTCATTTGCCTTCAAATGATGTGCTGGTCTTTCTTTCACCTTTTTGACCTATTTCAATAGAAGCCTCAAAGTACTGTACTGAGAGTACTGCTCTCCATGATCATTTGGGGTGTATCTATGTGAACAACATTCAGAGTTGTAGAAGCAAAGCACAGGGCTGAACAATCATGGTCAAGCTCTTTGCATCTCCAAGGTCTCTGTTTTGGTTTTGTTTTTATTTTATTTTATTTTATTTTATTTTATTTTATTTTATTTTTTAATCATAGGATCATAGAATGGTTTAGGTTGGAAGGGATCTTGAAGATCATCGAGTTCCAACCCCCCTGCCATAGGCAAGGACACCTCCCACCAGCCCAGGTTGTCCAGCCTGGCCTTGAACACCTCCAGGGATGGGGCAGCCACAGCTTCTCATTCATTCCAATGTCTCATCACCCTCATTGTGAAAAATTTCTTCCTAATATCTAATCTAAATCTCCCCTCTTCCAGTTTGAAGCCATTCCCCTTTGTCCTATCACTACATGCCCAAGTAAAAAGTCCCTCTTCAGCCTTCTTGTAGGTGCCCTTCAGATACTGGAAGGCCGCAATAAGATCTCCCCGGAGCCTTCTCTTCTCCAGGCTGAACAACCCCGACTCTCTCAGCCTCTCCTCATAGCAGAGGTGCTCCAGCCCTCGGATCATCCTCGTGTACTTCTTTGGTGCAGTAATGCTTGAGACTGTCCCACTACGAGCGGGTGTTAGCTCAAGTCGTTCACATCTGTGTCTCCTTACGGGGTGGGCACCATCCTTCCTGCTGTCCACGTGCAGGTATGTCACCAAGCTGGTAACTGCCAGCTCAAAGTGTATAAGGGTAACAGTGCCATTTGTGTTGATACTGTTCTCTCCTTTTTCCCAACAAAAAAAATGCATATTCCTCCTTTTGTTTTACAGTCTTTAA
This sequence comes from Vanellus vanellus, assembly GCF_965231255.1. NCBI lineage: Eukaryota > Metazoa > Chordata > Aves > Charadriiformes > Charadriidae > Vanellus > Vanellus vanellus. The sequence goes on from NC_138910.1 coordinate 4,962,109, forward strand.
TAGCCTCGGTAGCTCAGTGATGGGCCACCTGTGTTTTCCAGGGATTGGGTGGTGCAGGCTCCCCGAGGAAACTTTTGGTACCCGCATGCTGAAGGGCAGATGCTCAGCAATCTTAAATCAGCGTCACTGTCATCCTGATTTATACCACAAAAGGAAAAAAGGAAGTCCAAGGTTTTGGGGTTTTGGTTGTTTGGTTGTTTGGATTTTTTTTTTCCCCTTTGATGACCCTGCTACTAGAAGTCATAATGTTTTTAGAGCTTTCTGACAAAAACTTGATCTGTTTAGGACAGAACACTACTGCCGTTGTCGTTCTAGAGTTGGAGAGAGACTTCTGGTGTTTGGACAATGAGACACTGACCCACTGGCAAAGCTGGGATTAAAACTCAGAGTTTCCTCTAAACCCCACTGCCCAGCCGAGCTACAGCTGCGTACACGGTGAAACTTCAGCGGTAGTGCAAAAGAAGTGCAAATAAATCTAATATAGTAACACATTTTCAAATGCAGGTCAGAGTCTCTGCATTACCCACGGTCCAGCCCAGTTTTTCTTGGATGTTGTATTGATGACAAAATGTGGTTTGGATTTTTTTTTTTTTTTTGGTGTGCGTGCAATTATTATTTTTAATTAATTTCTCTAGCTTTTTCAGATAAAGCTTTCTCCAGTTAAACCTCCAAGTGAAAGTATTTCTTTCACGTTGCTTATTCCTTTCTTGGGGTACCTGAGAAAGTGTTAAATAATTAAGGTGAAATATGTGTTTTCTTGAGAAAGGCACAGAGGTTTGCGTTTGCGCGGTGGAGTGAGTTATCAAAAACAGATGTCAGCAAGTGGAACATTTTACATAAATTTATTAAAATCATTATTTACCTGTAAGTTATAAGAAGGGCTTAGTTGCACTAGTTTGTTGCCAATACGTCCTGCCAATAATCTGCCAAAAAGCAGCTTGCTGGCAAAATCACTGCAATGGTTAGCTTATGCTTGCACAGAACATTACAACCCTGAGTCAAATGAAAACCTACTATAAACGAACTCTTTGATGGTGGATTCGCTGGAATATGTTATTGATATATGGTATACAGTTTATATGGCTTATGTATACTGTGCAAGAAATATGGATATCTATTAAGGGTAACTCGATACGTAATCGGTTCAGACAGTTATTGCGTTCAGTATTTGCTATGAATAAGATCACACAGTGACCGTTCAGTTTTAAAATACGGACTCTTCACGTGCAGCCCAAAGCACTGGCATGCTATTTGTACAATTAATACGGAAAGGCCATTGGAAATGTAAAATATCTGACATCCATGCAGTGTAAATTTAAAGGCGACTTTTCTTCTAGGAACAATTTATACATTACATAAACTTACATTTTTCATCCAAGTATCATTTCGAGAATAGCAAGCTTAAATATTGGAGGCCATAGGGAAACATAATATTACGATAATGTTCTTTGGTGCGGTTTGGAAGGTTTTAGGAAACATTTGGAAGTATTTTTCTCATAAAGTCACTTAACTATTGAAGTGTTATGATAGCACTCCCTTCTGCATTGCGTATGTTAGAAAACAGCCTGTTTAAAGGGGACATCCATCCTATATATACTGATTAGAAGGATTTCCAAAAAACAGGAAATTATATGTTACAGGATCCTGGTATTAGTTTTAATTAAAAAAAAAAAAAAGAAAAGAAAAGAAATAAAAGACAGGATCATTTAAGGTGTGATATCGGTTTTCAAACACCCATTTCCAATTCTGTTTAGCAAGAAGAGATACTGTAGTGTTTGGAGCTATATGTGAAATTTGCATTTTCTAAATAAGCACTGGAGAGCTGAGCTGTTGTTTTTCTGTTTAAGTAAGCACTAATAAACATGACCAATCCTTTAGGATCCTAAAAAACCTTAAAAACCTTGCAATTCTCAGAAGCCTAACTTTTTTCCCCATGGTGTGATTCATTCTTTTGAACTTCTGCAGAACCAGAACTTTAATCAACAATTCCTAAATTTCTGGCCGTTGTCATCAAGGTGACTCTTAGTCCTCCAAAAGTGTAGCTGTTACCTTGCAGTGTCGGTGTAGCAGATCTACACAGTCATGATGTTTAATTACAGAGAAAATGACTTTGTTTTTTTCGGAACTATCAATTAATTCATGTTTTCATATCTTGAGCAAAATAATGCACAAGTTATTTTCATCTGCGTTATAAAATATGTATTATAGTTCATTACCATCTTTCTGCGAGTTTTTAAATTATCACCATTTCGTTGCTGAGAATGACGTTCTTAGAAATTGTAACTGCACAGATTCTTACATTTAGTGTTAAAGGATTTCGGAGAATTGAAGGTGTCAATTCAGAAATAACATATTTAGGGTCAAACTCTGTCTCTCTTGAGGTCAGAGAGCTTTGCTTTTGACTTCAGTGGGTCCAGAGTCTCCTTTCTGGTATTAAAATGCACAGTAATCACTATCTGAGATTTTTTTTTTTGCTGACTTAAAGCGCTTAAGATATTGTTGAAGTCATTTGTCAGGAGTAAATATGTAACAAAATGCAATAATCCAGCAAGTACTGGATTAGGCTAGACGTCCTTTTGGCTGAAATGATGTCCAACGAGAGCAGCAGCAGCACAGAAGACTCAAAACCAGGAAAGCTTTGACTTTGGGGGATACATTTGCTTTGGAGGAGTTTCACCTGCTTTCGCTCCTGCTTTGCGTAGTTTCGCTGCAGGCGTGTGTTTTGGAAGGTAGTACCTCTCTGGGTATTTTGGGGAATAAGAGTTGAAGAACGCTTTAGTTAAACTCCTGGTCATCTGGAACGTCGGCTTTGCAGCGCATCTTGAGCAGTAATCTCAATGTTAGAAATTCAACTGTAATATTGGGGAGAAAGTTGGTTTGACCATCCTCCTTATTTGGAGGTACAGATATGGCATCTTAAAGAATAAACTGCTATGAGCGTTGTTGAATCAGCGTGAAACTAGATTGGAAAGAAAAGCTAAGTCAAAGTGGGAATTTTTGGCAGTATCAAATATGGATACTAGATATTGTGGGATTTTGCTCAGAAATTATCCGGAAAAATAGGTGGAAGTTATGGTTTGAGGATTCTGAGAGTTATCCTGTTTCTCTTCTGCGCTCTTTACTGTTGACATATCTCCTCTCCTGCCTGTCTCATCTTCCTTCCCCACTCCGGTGGACCAAGTTACCCCTTGAGTCGAAACCAGCTGCCTGTGGTTGATCTGGCTGCAGCCTCTTTTCTTCAGGAGCATCTCTGGGTCCTGGCTGCTAGCCAAGCGCAGCGCCGGAGCAACAGGGGTTGTTGCATTCAGCTAAATTGTTGCCAAACCAGCAATATTCCAACTGATTTGTCAGAAGGAGGTCTTCTTCATCCTTGCCCTTGATGATAGTTAAAACTTGGCTGGACGAGGCTCTGAGCAACCTGGTCCAACTGGGTTGGGCTTTGAGCAGAAGGTCAGACCAGAGACCTTCAGACCTCAGTGATTCCCTGAGACTATTCTGTATTTCTCCTGTGTCGGGGAAAAGAGAAGACGAGAGAAGATAATGACAGGGAAAAATGATTACATCTCAAATACTTCCATACTTCTATATTTTGCAGGTCACAAACAGGTCTGTGCAAACCCTACTTGTTCTACCCAGGAAAACATATCTTCTACTGTGGGAGGACAAGCTCAGCTGCAGACCTTGTACTTTCTTTTGCCGTGCCCTTCCCAGTGCTTAATCTTGGCTCTGTTCAGTTTTCTTTCTGTTCTCTGTCTTTGCTCCTAATCCTTGTCCATGCTTATAAGCCCCTAATATTTATATGGCATTATCTGTGTTAGAGATTACCGCTGACAAGTAATCTCTTCTCTCTTCTGAATGAAGAATTACAACCATCGCTAAAGATGAGAAAGTGAAATTAGATCCCCGAAAGTATGTGACAACTTCAATAAACCCTAATATCAAATTCCCTAAATATGGGGAATCTTCTTTTGAGCTTTGAGGTTTGAACTGTAGCACAGCTTTGGGACACCTGATCACACTCAGCAACGCTTCTTTTTTTTTTTTTTTTTGCTGTAGAGCAAAATGTGACAGTAGTTGCGGAGTAAAAAAAAAAATCAAGAGAAAAATCACTGAACTGAGACGAGCCTCCCAGTTTTGTCGTTTGTTGCAATCTTTTGAGAAGGAGGTAAATACAAATGCAGCGGTTTTACTGCCAGCAGGTGATTCGTAACTTTAAATATAAAAAATATAGATGTATAAATTTATATATAAATATGAAAACCAATTATATACTAAAGGAGTTGCTGTCTGTTCTAGTTTGGCCTCCAGAGAACTGCTTTCACAGCCTTTTTTTTTTTTGTTTTTGCCTTAGAACAGAGTGGACAGAATTCTGACTTGTGAAAAAGCTCAGAGGTATCCGTGCAGCTTTGGTGTTTGTAGGGTGCTTGGCCAGTAACACGTGTGCGCGGTTGTATAGTTTTGCATATATTTGTAGTAATTGCGAGAATAAATTCAGCATGGGAACAGGATAAGTTCAAAGAAGCCCCGGATAAATTCAAATAAGCAGAGAGTGCAAAAGTGGAACTTCCCAGTTATGGCAAAGACAAAAATGACTGTCCATCACAACCATAATAAGCCAAATGAACTCCAGGTATTAGAATCACAGAAGCTCTCCACGAACCTCTGTGGTGTTTTAGGTCACATAAATTCTCCTAAAAATATCACAGTTAGCGAAGAGACAATTGCGGTCCTGTTTAAAGAAAGACAAAGGACATTCTCAGACAGTGAGTTTGTTAAATTGTGAGTTATGCTGTGATGGCGCATCGGTGATGAAGGAAACGTGGCAGCTCTGAAACGCGTGCGCTCCAGCCCCAAGGCCTGGGGAAGGCTTCGAAATAGATCTGATCGTAACTATCTCCCTTTGTTGTTTTTAAACTTTTTAATGGCTATGTAATTTAAAAAAAAAAAAAAGAAAATCCATGGCACTTTCAGAACGATCTTTAACTTTGCTTGCAAATGTAAATAAGGTTACAGAAGGGGCAGTTTTTTATCAATTCAGGATTTTTTTTTAGCTTATATCCATTCTCACAAATTATCCGGGCTCATCGAGAACAACTATGCAAACCACCGTACAACACGCAGAACTTCGATCGAACCTAAACCAGCACTCCGGTTAGTCTTTCTAATAGGGTTTCTATTCATCGAGCAGTGACACTGTGGCCCGTCCATCCTTTTTGTTGTTGTTGTTCTTAATAAAATGGTGCACAAAGTGACTCTTAGTGCAGCGAAAAGAAACCAAATCCCGTAAGTAATTTTTCATTAGGGCAAATGAAGCGCTGTGAATAAACGCATACGCTGTAACATGGCAACACGGTACCAAAGGGAAAAACGCACATGTCTGCTTCGGGGGAAAGTACATGGGTTTCCTCCGAGCGGGGTTTCATGGCATAAATGAAAAGAAAATATATAAAATATAGATTGGGGAGTTTAAAAAAAAAATCTATTATTCAAAATGGCAAATATTTCGATTGAAACTCTGACTTCTAGTATACGGAATTTTTAATATATGTGACCTTAGTTTAATTTTTAACCCATTTTTTCAACTAAAACAGCTATAGCTAGTATGCAAAAAGCAAAATTTTTTAAGCCTTACTCTTTTTAAAGTCTTCATGAAGTTTTAAAATTGACTGTTAAATGTATCCAGGATCCTCAAAAGTCTGAATAAATAGAAGAAAAACAGTTTTGAAAGTTTTGAAAACAAGTCGTGATACTAAAATTAGATATCTGAGTCTCTCACTGTTTGTTCTGAACTTTCAGTGTTTAAATACATATGAGTTACGCATAAAAGTAAAATATTTTCCATGTGTTTTTTAAATATAAGGGGCAGTACCTTATGGAATGTGTTGAAAGTGTTAATATTTGTATGCTTCGGTGATAATTTTTTTCTGGAAAGTTGCACATGTACAAAACTTCACTACCACAAATTAGTAATAACAATAAAATTCTGCTCCTGTATTAAAAATAGACTGCTATGGCATTTGTCTTACGTGACTAGTGCGTGTTGTAACTAAGGTTGAGAAAAAGGGCGCATCCTTCTCGGTAACTAAATCCTGCCTATCTGCTGCGGTAGCTCTCCAGCTTTTTTTTTTAGAATCAAAGAACGGTTTGGGTTGGAAGGGACCTTTAAAGGGCATCTGATCCAACCCAATGCCACGAGCGGGGACAACTCCAACTGGGTCAGTTTGCTCAGAGCCCCGTCCAACCTGACCTGGAATGTTGCCAGGGATGGGGCATCTCCCACCGCTCTGGGCAACCTGGGCCAGTGCCTCACCACCCTCAGCGTAAAAAATTTCTTCCTTATATCTAGTCTTTTAAGCCTATGTCTGCTCCTGCCCCGGGTCTGCTGTTCCATAACTGGCCTCTCTGAGGTTGCATCTTCTGAAATATAGACGAGGATTAAAAAAAACTTTGATGATCTTTCTGGGAGTAGACACTGGCTCCAAATAAAATACTGGAACGCTTGTTTTTTCTCCAGGTTATACACTTCTGGATGGTGATGTAGAAATTCTGCAAGCTCTTGATGGTTATAAATGGCCAAGATCTGGGCAGGTACTGGATGGAGTGATGACTCTGTCTGGAAGGCGGTAAAAAAGAAGAATTAATGTGAGTTTGGAAGAGGAAGAAAAGAATAGCAAAAATGTTCTGGAGAAAATATAAAGACAAAAAATGTGCTAACTAGACATTGTCTTTCTCCACCATGTGTTTGGGAAATGCACGTGAACAGGTTTAGAAGATTTTGTGTTGTTATTAGTTTATTTTCAGGTCATTTATTCAAGTGTCATAAAGAACATTAGCTGGCGGTTAGGGACTACAATATCCATTATATCATTCCAATCATGTGGACAAGTTTATACTGCATATGATTTACAATGGTCTTTCCGCAGTTAAAATTGTTATATTCAGGTACAACATTTTATACACGGTTTTATTTAGTAAAATCCAAGTGGCTGAGCACGGAGACGTCTTCCAATCAAAGTCCGAAAAATTAATGCTTTTACGTGAGCACTGCGGGTTGCAGCGAGAGCTGTTTATGGCTCTCTGCCTACATCCTTTATCATGTCTCCACTGTTGTTAGTAAAATATACAGAACTACTTTATGCCAAAACAATGGAAGTTAATGCAGATAACTTGGTCCAAAGTTAACCATCAAATAAATCTTTTTTTTTTTTTAAAACTGTTAAGTGAAATGGTGTTCTAAAACTTTTAAAAATTGTCAAGATGATGAATACTGTGTGTGTAATACAAGTAAATACCACGGAATTGATTGCACACACATGTCTTAAATAAGGGATATTAAATAGTTTATTCCAGAGGGAGATCGGTGAAGTTTTATCTAATATTATTAGAAATTCTGCAATGACGGATCAGATTTATAAGGGCTGAAAACCAAGAAGAAAACGTCTTCAGAAATAGAAATGGTGCATTGAGTGGATGATTGGCCAAGAGATTAAAGACAGGCAGGGGGATACAGCCCGCCTAGGTAGTCCGACCTCTCACACCTCAAGCAATTCTTCTTAGCGGCAATGATTTTTCGAAATCTATTAGTTAAATTTGGTTGGGTAAATCAGTCCTCTCAATTCAGTCACAGACTTGGTGGTTTAGGGCAAATCCCTTAACCTACTTCTCCTTCAGCTTTTCCCATGCGTAAATCTATAAAAGCGTATCCTCACAGGGATGTGTCCATACTTCAGCGGAGCCACCACCAGCCCGTTTTAGGTCTATAATTCAGCTTAGACTCTCAAAACACTGACATAAGTGTTAAGAGCATGTGGGTATGGAATTCAGCTGCACCGAATTTACGCTTTTACGCACTGAGATTCTGAGGGTGGCTGAGTCGCCGAGGTGGGAATGGTTTAACACAGGCTCGTTTGGGAACCTGTCTTGTTTGTAACACGGGTAATGGATTTGGCTGAGGCTGTTGAATGTGGTTGAACGACTTCTGGTTGGATCTACAGAGCAGCTCCAACGAGAGACAGAAAGCAGTGGCAAAAAAGGTAGATCTGTAGGTGGCATAGGTGATTTGGTCAGTGGCTTCAAAATGCAGCTTAGTATAGATAAATATGAAAATAATGCGCCAAGGGACAGCAAGCCAAATCAAAGAATCCACGTTACATGGAGCAGTTACACGGTGGCTGACTTTAGAAAGGAGATTTAGGTGTTTGATGAAAAATCGTCCAAGCAATTAGTCAACAGTACAACTGCAGTAAAGCTCACAGAGGGTGTGTGTTTGTATGTTGTAGTGATTTTGAAAAAAAAGGGTCTGTTTGTGTTTAGAGGTGCTCCATTGCGGGGTGAAGTGGATGATTTGGGTGGTTGGGAATATTTGTTTTGACAAAGAGGGAAGGGAGCGGTTTGTTCACAGCCCAGAAACGAGCTGTGATGGAGTAAAACTCTGAAGAACTGTGGAGGAGGTTGATAAAGCGGAGCAAACGTTGGCTTTAGTAAACAGTTCAGTAAACAGGGTGTAGTGTGTAAACATTTGGAAATTAAAAGGAAACGGAAAATTTAAGTGTCTCTACTTATCTGGGAGAACCATAATCACACTGAAAGGCATGTAAGTAAATAATATTTGGGCAAATTAACTTGAGGTACAGGCAGGCGTTTAGAGTGAGGATCCCATGGTGGCCATGCACATAGTCCTCTCCGTGTTAATTTAGAAGAGTCGTGTTTGAACGAAGGAGTTTCGCTGGAGTGTTTCCTGGGCATGGGCCGTAATTCAGTACTACTTTAAATCGAATAGTAGAACTAGATCTGCATAAAATGTGACATTTCATATATTACAAAAATGAGTTTGGTGGCCTCGATCTACCTGTGCAAATGCATCCTGCTGTTGGGAAGGGTTTTCTGCAGCGTGGACATCAGATGGAAGAGCCAGTGGCGTCTAATATTGTCTGTGGTATCTCCGGGAGGTCACGAGCAGCTCTGCCTCAGTTTCCCCATATTTGTGTTCAGTACTCACACCTGTGAAAAAACATGGGAGCGGTTGCTTTTATCCTATGGATGGATGTACAACTCAATCCTTTTCGCCTAGGTGTGGGGTTTTTTCTTCTAATTTGTAATTACTTTTTTCAGTGGGTCATTGTAGAAGTCAGGCAAGGCTAGTTGGATGAGCAGACCCACTTCCATGTCATGGTACGTGTTAGGCCCGTGTTATTAGGCAACACTCTTTCTGCGTTGGCTTTCATGGACCGGTGGTGAAGCAACTTGCTGAGCTCAAGCCTAGGCATAGACTAGACCTACGTTAGGTTGAGCACCGCTGTGTCTGGCATTTGCTACCAATCTTTGCTGTAGTCCTGGCAAAAATGCCAAGGCTTTTCGGGCAGAATTGCCTTTGTACTTCCCAGAGGGGTTTGCTTTATTTGATTTTAGCAGGCAAATAGTTTTGTTCTCCTTGTTGATGCGTGTGTGAGGTGGTTCAGTGGAGACCTTTGGCTTCTCAACCCAGTGAACCTGTTATTTTAATTCTCAGGTACCATATTCACTAAAATACATATGGACTGTATCATTTGAGCAACTTGGTCTAGTGGGAGGTGTCCCTGCCCATGGCAGGTATGATCTTCAAGGTCCATCCCAACCTAAACCATTCTGTGATTCTGTGATTCTATGATTTACTGAACGCTAGTAGAGTCGTTGCTTGGATGGCTATAAAATACCAACCATGTTTTGTCTTCTCATTTGCTATTCATTAATTAACAATTGCCAGGTGAAACTGAAATCCAACATAAACACAAGATAGATTTTTATTTTTTTTTTCTTTT
>NC_138910.1:4976905-4994405 GCF_965231255.1 Vanellus vanellus
CCCACTGGCATTTATACATGTACATTATCCCCTCCCAGTGCCCCCCAACGAGGGCACAGACACTTGTCAAAGGTTTTTTTGCTGTACTTAGGGTACACCAGCCTGTTCCTCAGCTCTTTCTGCACGCGTGACAGCAAAGCTGCAAACCCACTGCCCCCCAACCACAGTCCCCTCATCCAGGTGACACAGACGTAATTTTATTTATAGGGTTGAAACCTCTTTGCTTCTCTCTTTCATGGAGAAGAAGACCTACAGTGCTTCTTTTAACTCAAGGCACTCTCCCAAGCGTGATGGCTTTTCTTTTTCCCCCGTGCGCGCTGTATCGTCTCAGCAGTTAAAGACTTGATAAGAGAAAGTTGTCAGAAATCAATTCTTCTTGCCCTAATTGTACGGGTGTGATAAAAGATCACATTTGGAATCAGCGAGAATTTACACACGCATGCAAACAAATAGCCGCTATCAATTCACGTGGAAGATGAGATAAGCCCGTTATCTCGTCTCCGTACGTACCAGTGTGTGACAAGAGCGTGGGGAAGGACGTGGGGCAGGAGATACAGGAGTGGGAGGAACGGCGGTGGAAGTCACGATGAGGAAATTCAGAAGAAAAAAAAATCTAGATTGCAAAAATTATCTGCAAATTTTTGGTCTAAGGGCAAACGGTGTGTACAGAGATAGCGCTGTGCCCAGTTGCCTGTTTTTAATGTAGGGTGTCACAAACTCAAAGAGCTGAAGAAATGAGTCCACGGAGGAGAACTTGTTTTGTCATCACCGGTGCTGTGCTACCATGTGGCTGGCCACCCTGAGGACCTGGTCCCCTTCGCTCAGGAGCAAGTCCTTGGAAAGGGCTTGTCCCAGGTAGTGCAGTCGGTGTTGTGCGTTGTGTGGTGGGGCAGCTCTTCATCAATGAGTTGGGCACAAGTCCTCTGTAAACTGCGAGGGAGAGGAGCTTGGAAAGGCGGGTTGTGTTCCTCTTGGCAGTGCAATACAGAATTTGGGTAGTTACTCTTTGCCTTTGAATTCAGAAGTTGACACTATTTAACATAGAGGCATTGGAGTACACAGTGAATCCATACCCAAGTCATATTTTCCTCACTCTGACAGATATTTTGGAGCACAGTTTATTCCATCAAGGTGCAGGTATGGAAAGATGGCGAAAGACGAAAGAGTAGGTGCTCCACACCTTTGAGTACCCGTAAATGCTATTAGCCTCAACAGATATCCTCAACGTTGCAAACAGCCTGCAGAGAGCACGTAGAAGAAAGGGCCCTGGTCCTACCCCTCCCTGCCGGGTGGCCACTTGTACAATGTCATGTAAGGAGGGCAGAGGTTGTGTATGGTCAAAGGAAAGAAGATTTCAGGGAAATCATAGCTGACTGGGTCCATTCTGCCCCTTTCCACAGCAAAACGGTGGAAAGTTTGGCTCTAGATCTCTGTTGATCTGGAGCAGGGAAACCTCTTCTTTGAAAAGCAACAGATTCTGGCAAATTCAATCCAAAAAGTTGAATGTGGTGGATAGATAAGCCAAACTGAGAACAAAGGCTTAAAATCATGGAGTTGCCTAAGTTGGAAGGGACCTTTAAGATCATCAAGTCCAACCTTTAACCTAACACTGCCAACACCACCACTAAACCATGTCCCTCAGCACCACGTCTACCTGTCTTTTAAATACCTCCAGGGATGGTGACTCCACCACTCCACTGGGCAGCCTGTTCCAATGCTTGACAACCCTTTCTGTGATGAAATCCTAAACCTCCCCTGGTGCAACTTGAGGCCATTTCCTCTTGTCCTATTACTTGTTACTCGCGAGAAGAGGTCAAACCCCCTCGCTACAACCTCCTTTCAGGTAGTTGTAGAGAGCGAGAAGGTCTCCCATCAGCCTCCTTTTCTCTGAATAACCCCAATTCCCTCAGCTGCTCCTCATCAGACTTGTTCTCCAGACCCCCCAAAATGCAAGTGTTTATACAGCCTTAACTAAAAGGTACCAGATACGATAAAAAGCCCGTAGGATGTAAAATAACAATTTTGAAATGGAAGCTTTTTAGCAGTGTCTCAGAAAAGCTATCTAACACTCCCAAAGAAAACGGTGTTCACCAGGGGCACAATACAGATGACCGGTGCCGTGAAAGTGTACGTAGAGACATCTGATTAAGTAGAAGGTGACACCCTCACTACTTGAACACCTGAAGTGAAGAGAAAGTAGTCTAACGTCACTGTCATGCAAGCTGGAGTTAAGTTTGAGAGCAGACAGTGTTTTTTTGCAAGTAGCAAATAAGAAAGTTAATGAAATACTCTGAGCAGTTCAGATTTAAATGTTAACTGGAAGGGCAGTTTGGAGGTATCTGTTCTTTGGTTGTTCATTCAGTGAAGTCCAACCTTGAAATTTCTTCCCGCGGCCGGGGATTTGGGGTATCGAACCCTTCCCGTGGAAGATGCGCTATTCCTTGATCGCTGTTTTTAAGAGCTTGTAGAAATGTTCAGCCTGTAATGAAGACCTCTCAGGTGTGGAAGTTCTCCCACTACAGTGGACATGTCAGCCTAATTTTTTCCAACTTTCTTATAGCATGTTTTCTGGAATGGCTATGAGAAAGTTGGCAGTCCAGAGGAGAAAACATCTCCCGTTTTGATAATGGCAAAAAAAGGAGCTTTGTATTACCTCTATATTCTTCAGCTAAAAGGGCAGATATACTTTTGAGTGGTTTATGTTTATAGTATGGGCAGAGCCTATAATAAGTGTTCCAAGAGCAATAATTGGCCTATGTATCTCTCTTCAGTTCCCTTCCTATCCAACCTCTGGTTGAGACGTGGATTGCTAGAGATGCAGAAGAACCGTCCTCTAGGTACAGGCTAAACATAAACCTACCAATTTTGAAAATTTGAAGACACTTTGTCCTCCGATAGGATGGCAGGAATTAAGTGAGGGCTGTGACATTCACCTGTGAGGCTCTGAGAGACCTCAGCAGTGCGTCTTTCCCAAACAAAGAGTACCATGATCTTCCTTCCCAAACCCAACGGAACACAAAAATATTGGTACTACCTGCACTTTTATACGGTTTTCCTTTCCATAAAACCTTCAATCAAAGTCTCAAACAGGAGTATTCAGGATCTGATCTTAGAGGCAGGGAAACTGAGGCAGAAAGTGAGTTATCAGCTCTTGCTCACCAAATCTCCTGTGCCTTCGGAGATGCATTTGTGTTGCCCCAGCTTCCTCTTGATTTTCCCACGCGAGAATCAGGTAACTGCCTCCGTGGGACAGGGAGGAGCAATGGCAGCTGCGTTTAAATCGGGTACTTAAATTTTCGTCGGCGGGTAAATCTGATGAGCTGAAAATGGCGTATTGTTTAGCTTTCCAAAAGATTGCACGTCTGCCAGTCGTGTCGGAAGTTTCACAGAGGGCAGTGAAGGTGTTTGGGGTGGTGTTTGTATGGTCTCCATTGCCTGAGCTCCTGATTAATAGTTGAAGCAGTTTGCTCAGTTGGCATAAGCAGTGAACTAGAGAGGGGAACGATCTCAGAAATACAAAGAGCTAAAATATTTTGCGATCTGTTCCCACTCAGATGTGTACTTTAAATTGCGTTCCCTCACTTGAGGGGAATAATTTGAGTTACCCCGGTCACGGGAGGAAGCGGTCCTCTTTTCGAATGCCTCTTTTTTCATTAATGTAGATATGTTTCCGAGATGGGAAACGATGTTTCTTCTGATGACGGTTACATGTAGTTAATTTCCTTTTCTAAAAGCTCGGCGTGAGAGGCAGTTTCCTTTAAAAAGGGGGGGTAAAAAAAAAGGAAAAAGTGATACAGCTGATGTTCCCGTTGCCTTAGCAACAGATTTATTTATTAGGCTCTGAAATGACATGAGTTAATATACCACATACCTGCTGATCGGCAAAGTCTCCTATTTCAGCTCCAGTTGACAATTAAGTCCTGGACAGCTACAGCCAGGGGTTAATGTTACTCATTAGGAGAACTAGGTCATTACTGGGAAATCAAGGCACTTAAGGCGGCATGGATAAAATACAAAATTCAACATCTCAAGGAGTGAGGGGTTTTATGTTAATTAACCTTATTTTCCTTTCATTAAAAAAAATCTTTCATATATGCATACGACAGTGGATCAATTAATTGGGGGGAAAAAAAAAAAAGTAAGCTGTAGTTTACTTTCCTCTCCTAGTTGTCTTCATTTCCTTTGGAAGGGTTTCATTATTTTATGGAAAATTCTTATGTCTATATGATGAGTAAAAAGGGTATTAAAATTAAGAAGGGAATCATCATGGAAATCAGCTTTACCACAAGGGAATGAGCAAATAAAAGCCTTGGAAATGAAAATAAATAAGCTTTGCTAATACCTCACCTAAGGAGCAGAATATAAGCCCATCAGAGCTGGGAGATATTTAGAGGTACTTCTTTGCTTCTTTATTAAGCAGTTACATAGCTATTTGACCTTCAGAAAGCGAAACTTTAGGGAACTAAATCCAACTTGTTGGTAAATATTCTATTTACAGAAAGCTGATCGGTGGTGTAGCAGACAGTAACTCCTCTACTTAGTAATTGGCTTCTGATTTCCAGGAAAATTAAATGTATTCTCTGAAAGTTTTATTAAGATATCTGAGTGGGAGTTTTAACTTGATAAGTCATAAGTGATTTAATAAAGCTCTCCTGAAAGCCTTTATTTACTAACTTTTAGCAGACTTCATTCTGATACTGGAGAACTTAATAGGCTGAAAAAGAATCACATTAAAATTAAACTTTTTTTTTTTTCTTTTTTACTCACTGCTTCCCCAAATACATTTAGTTCTTTCACTTCTACTAAGTACTCTAGTATTCTTTTCTGTATTTAAGCTCCGTGGCCCAATTGTGCCTCTCATTGTGTTTAGAGCAATTTGGTGTAAACCCTTTTTCCACTCCTGTAAAGTCAAGGTTGAAGCAGCGTCTTACCTGGGGAGCAAGTAGTAAACCATTGTGTCAGATTGTAAGAGCACTGTTACCTGCAAAAAAAGCCAAATTCAAGCCCCGTGAGTGGTTTTTCTGTTCCGTGGGATGGTTTTGCACTCTGACGTACCTGTTTTCTTAAATACGAGAAAAAAGTTCAATACCATAAAGATTCTGCTTAAAATATCCCGTGCAGAAACCTTCCTTCCTCACTCCCTCTCTGCTATCCAGATGTTCATAAGGCACTTCAGTGCCATCCTCTGATGCCTGTTATAATAAATGGTTGAAAAACTGGTTTTGAGTTAATATAAGACTATAGCTGCATCACCCAGACACTTGAAGATTATTTAAGTTTGGAATAGAAGTATCACTTTGCCATTAAAGCTCCAGTAAGCTTGGCTGTCCCTTATTCCATTATGGAATATTCTTCTCTGATACAACTGCAAAACCCAAGTCTTTGAGCAGAAATGCACGTGAACTGGTGGGACTAAGGAGTCATAGAATCATAGAATGGTTTAGGTTGGAAAGGACCTTGAAGATCATTGAGTTCCAACCTCCCTGCCATAGGCAGGGACACCTCCCACCAGCCCAGGTTGCTCCAAGCCCCATCCAACCTGGCCTTGAACACCTCCGTGGATGGGGCAGCCACAGCTTCTCTGGGCAATCTGGGCCAGGGTCTCACCACCCTCAGAGGGAAAAATTTCTTCCTAATATCTAATCTAAATCTCCCCTCTTCCAGTTTGAAGCCATTCCCCCTCGTCCTATCGCTACATGCCTATGTAAAAAGTCCTTCCCCAGCTCTCCTGTAGGCCCCCTTTAGGGACTGGAAGGCCGCAATGAGATCTCCCCGGAGCCTTCTCTTCTCCAGGCTGAACAGCCCCAACTCTCTCAGCCTCTCCTCATAGCAGAGGTGCTCCAGCCCTCGGATCATCTTTGTGGCCTTCCTCTGGACCTGCTCCAGCAGGTCCATGTCCTTCTCCAGAGAAGGAAGAGGGCTTACACTCTTCCACCTATTGCCATCAAAACAATCCTTTTCTGCTCCATTCATGCAAGCTGGTCTTGGCCTTTCTCTTTCAAACCTCTTCCTTTTCTCTTTGCACAGTTCCTTGGCCATCTCCTTCCGTTTAGTCTTCCTATGCAGCAAATTCAATCTAATTTTAATCTCCTCCGGTTTCTCAGCCTTTCTCTGTCTCCGTCGTTTCAGTCACCCTGTCTGTGCAAGGGACCTTCTACAACACATCCACTCCTCTTTTCTCCTAAACCCTGTTGTCCAGCCTGACTGTGTTGTCCTCTTGATCTTTTATACTGGTGTCCTTATCCAGCTTGTCACTTTTTTTTCCCCATGTTGTATATTTTCCCCATGCCCTGTACTTCATCACTCAGTTCACTATTTCTTTGCCGTGCTATTCTCGTATAACTGGTCGTATTGGTCAGATCTTATTTGTCCCCTTTGCTTTATTCTGGTTTACATCTGAAAGTTTTAGTTAAACTAGAAAAGCACACATTCCCATTACCACTTTCTGCATCTTCAACCCTTCTCTTATACTGCTTTATTTTCTTACCCAATTCTTCCATTTTCTCGTTGTTCCTTATTCTCAGTGAATTTAAAACAGTTCTTTATTCTGCGAAGTCCAGTAATTTTATTCTGAATCCAGTGGAGGAATCACTGAAAGTAAAGACAAGATCTGTGTTTTCAGTTCGGATATGAGATCTTTTTAGCAGCCTGACCTGCAACAGTAGGACTGTCTTGCTCAGCTTTAGCCTAAGGTGTGCCCAAGACACGTGGACCGATCCAGTGACCAGGCACGAAAAGAAATTTTTCAAAGGCTTGGCTGCATTTTTTAGGAAGACTTCCAACACGTGCAACAAAAAAGCAGATCTTTGACTCAAAATCGAATGCATCCAAATACTCAGCTCTTCCTTTAATGCGCAAAGAGGTTTGAATACCTCAAACAGAGGCTTATTGGAAATTTAATATATGCAGGATATGGTTTGCAGTTTTACAGGGTAGAGTCGGGTTTTTTTAAAATCTTGTTTTTTGGATGTTCTGGAAAACTTTTGGCAGACTTTTTCTAGAAGATTATCGTCTAAGATAGCCTCAATCTTGGGAAACATCATTAACGAGGACAGAAAAGGTTTTGTAATAAGAACTCCCAGGCAAAATTAGCAGATGGTGCCACCAGCCCCCTTTGTACTTCACAGCACCCCTGACCAAAGTGTGCGAATACCCTCCAAGAGACAAAAATCAAATAGTTCCTAAGCAAATGATCTAATATTCTCCCTTATTTTCACCAATAATAGGGGAGTTACGTTTCTTCTTTGAAAGCTCTTTTTAATGAGTTTCCTCTTCTTGTGGCACTGCAACTGTTTGCTTTTCTTCTCCCTTTCCCTTCTTCTCCTCCCCTGCTTTCCTTTTCTCCATGTTCTCATCCTTCTTTTCCCTCCCTTTGTCCTGACTCCGTGAAATGAGTTGATTCCTCATTCTGAAAGCGGTGAGATTTGTAGTTACTTTAATCTTGTTGAATAATGAGTTTCAAGCCTTGGACTTGGTGCCAAGAAAGTTCCTGCTTAGGAGCTTCATCCTTGGAGATGACAGCGTCACAAATCCCAAAAAGGATGAGTTATGTTAGGTACCTGAGCTAATTCCTCTCAGGGTATTACTCAGTAAGGACCAGGACTTATTTTTTGACCCGGGCAGCGTATCTGGTGGAGTATTAAGTGGTTGTAGGTCAACGATGTGAGTCCACCATGGAAATCACAGAGGGTCTCGTATGGTGGGATTGCCATTCCCGGCCTAATGTGTAGTAATGTAGTTTTTATGTAGGAACTTACGTTTGATTCTTCTTCTGCTCTTCCAAAGAATCACCTGAGTAGATTTTTATCCATTTTTATCATATTCATACCCATCTGTTATTACCGTGACGTGACTTTTTTATAGCATGCTGAATTACAATAGGATATATTGTGTATGGTTATCAGGGCTGTCAGGGTCACTCAGATTATTTTATCTTGCCTCACAACAACAGGAAACCATTTGTTATGTTACCTTTGAAACACAAAAAGCAAGTTAATTTTAATATTTTTTTTTTAAAAGAAACTATTTGGGGGTATTCCGTAGCACTTATTGGGGTGTGTTGCAAGTTCGAGGAAAACGTTTTTTATCGGAATCCTATACTTGCGAAAAGCTAGATTCTCTAAATTGGGGTAAAAGAAACGGAAAGACATCTGAATAGAAGTGCATTGATATTTACACCAAGGTAACCGGGACCAAACGCCGGTCTTTTGTCTTCAAAGGTTAATCTTTCTTTAGGAAATAAGCAGGAGGCTCAATGACCGATGCTGATCCTGAAGTTTCTTTGGTTAGAGAATGTGCGATATTTTATTTTGAGTTTTTTCTTCGTGAATTGTGAGGGGAGAAGAAGAAGAATCTAAACAATAAACTCCCAAGGTTCTTTTTTTTTTTTTTTTTTATGAATCTCTGCTAGATAACACAAGATAGGAGAAAATGCTTTTCCAGCGTAAAGCAAAATGCCGCCCATTTTTCTCAGGCCAGCAATTTGAAAAAAAAAAAAAAAAAGCAGAAGGTAAAATACACACTCCTCACTGTAAATACGTCACGGGCTATAATAGAAAATAAAACACTGTATTTGCCAGTACTCTTTGGCTGCTTTTTGCCTCTCTGCTGCCACTTTTTAATCCCTTGGCTTGCAGAGGTGTTTTGCAAGCGCAGGCAAGTGTCGGGACCTCTTTTGCTTGTAGGACCTCCAAATTTATTTTCTGTAGGGTCCTCTTTTTCAGTGACGCTTATGCAAAAACATTTCTTTCTACTTGACTCCATTTGCTATTAACTGAGGGGGTGTTAGATATTGTGGTAACTTTTGATGCTGCTGCTGCCAGACAGTGTTTAGAGGCACAATTACAGCAGAGACATTTTGTAAGCCTATCAGCTGCAGAAGAAAACTCATCGGACTTAACTACATATTTACAGTCTACCTCTACCTCTTATTGGAAATGTAAAAAGATGGAAAAATATTGTGATAAATTGAATAAATGGAAAGCAATTAACTTTTCCTTCATGTTTGCATTTTCATAGTTATTTCTTTTTCCCCTGTTTCTTTTTTAGGAGCTCTTTCCCAGTAATATTTCTTCTTTTGCAGTTATCATGAGCATTGTTACCAGAAATTTGGTATTAGAATTTTATATTTTTTTTTGTCCTTTTTTTTTTTTTTTTTCTTTCTCTAATCTTAACATAGAGTATGTATATTAAAGTCATTTGATTTAGGAAAGTCCTCTGTGAAAATAATTAGTAGAATGTATTTCATTTGGTGTATTGAATAGGCTGGTAACACGAGTCTTCTTACTTTAAGAAGAATATTATCCTCCTGAAGTATTTACTGACTCCGATCCTCACCACGTTTCTGTAAATGAAAGCTCCTGTAAGACCATTTCTTACAGATGGGGAAACCTGGGCAGAGCCGTCTCGTGGGAAATCAGTGTCAG
The DNA here is from genome assembly GCF_965231255.1 of Vanellus vanellus. Classification (NCBI taxonomy): domain Eukaryota; kingdom Metazoa; phylum Chordata; class Aves; order Charadriiformes; family Charadriidae; genus Vanellus; species Vanellus vanellus. Next base: position 4,986,331 of record NC_138910.1, read on the forward strand.
GAAAAGACCAGAACTCTGCAATTCTCTGGTTTGAAGGCCAGGCTTATTTTTTTTTTTTTTTGTCACTGCGCTGCTACTTTCATTATTAGATTATAATAAACCTATATTCAAATTTTGCTGAGCTCAAGAATTAAGGTAAAATATGAAAGCGTAATACGGTAAATAGTATAACGCAGTGAAAAAAATCCCTGATACTGCTCTTCAGGTTAGGTTTGACGTGAAGCGGAGCCCCGTTTTGAGTTGGGCAGAGCGCGCACGCAAGGACCGCACCGCTTCGCGATGTGCTGCTCTTCGCTTCTGGAGAACGCTTCTTGAGATAGAGGGTCACCAGGAGGCTGATGTCATGGGAGTCCTCTTATCGGCCGGTGGCATCCTTCATCACCCTCCCCGAGTCTGTCCCCTATCAGTCAAAACAGCGAAGAACCTCAAGTTCCTGCTGTTATCACCCAAACGAAGTGCGTTAGTGGGATGAAGGCACCGTCCGGCTCCCGGCTCTGGTTGTGACGGGGGTGCAGCTCTCGTCCCCGCAGCCCTCTCTCGGCAGCAGGGACCGCCCGTGCTTGTCTTCACCTTCATTCTTTCAAAAACCTTAACTCTTGCAAGGGATTTTGCGGATTTTCTACCTTTTTCCTCCTTGCGGCTTTTGTTCGGCATCCTCCCAGCACTGCGCTGCTCTGCTAGCGCCGCTGCGGGCCTTTGCTCTCTCTGTCCTCTTCCTTTTTCTCCTTTAATTACCACCCCGTTTGATTTTTGCGTCCTAATTTATATCTTTACTGATATTTTTCTGACCTTTTCTCTATCCCTGATAGCCCTCCCAAATGCTCTCTGCAGCTTCTCTCTATCTCCAAAGTCTGATTTTTCTCTATTCTTTCACTTTTCCCAAGCCTGTGCCTTTTCCCTTTTCTCTTCTATTTACCCTATATTTATCTTCCCCCTCCCCCGTTTTGAATATGCCATCATTCTTGAGTTTTCAACTGGAATCTTTGTATTTTTGTATTATTATTTTTTTTTTCCTCTTCTTCTGGTCCTCTTCCCCTTTGTGTTGCTTTGCCCATCTCGTCTGCTGTGTTTGCTGCCAAACTCGCTCCTCGCTATTTCACTAAATAGCCCAAAACTCAGGGACCACTGCCGTCCGCTTCAAGGTCTGTGTCTTAGAAACTTCATTTCCTTCGCTTTTAATTACTGATTCTGTGCTCACGGACTTCCCCAGCCCCGTCCCTGCCTGCCCTGTGCTCCACCGCGGCCGTGCCGTTCCCTGGCTGATGTCCCCTGTCCCTTTCTCTCCTCCCGGGATGTCTCCTGGTTCTCCAGTCCTCTCCTTCCAGAGCTGCTGCCCACCCTTCATAAATCACGAGTGACACTTCAGTGGTCTATTTTGTCAGCCATTTTCTAGCAATAATTGCAGGTAGTCAGGACTCTGGCTGGTTTAGCTCTTGGCATATATCCTAAGAAAAATTAAAAAATAATTCAAAATGCGAATTGAACTTCTGAAATTTGTGTACCTGTTTCAGTATTGCCATTTCCCCCCTTCGCCCGTCTGACACTCCGGGGATTTTAGGAAACGCGGAGGCAGAAGGAGATGCACCCGGTTTGAACTGCTCGGATTTAAGGCGCTGTAAAAAGTGAAATATTACTGTGTGCCCTCGCAATTTGGGACTCTCTACCGCTGAAAATCTCCCATGCTGAATGTCCTAAGAAGATTAAGATCAAGCCTTTTAATATTGCTTTTAGCTGAGCTTATTTGTAACCCTTTCAGAATACGCAGCACCTTAAGAGATGGCACGACAGGGCTGTTGCTATCAGAAGCATTACGTACCCTGTACGCAGTATTTTCTCGAATATTAAGGCTTTCTCCCCAGCTTTAGCACTTTTATGTTAGTGATTAACTTGCATAAAGCATAGGTTTTAATATATTTTTTTAATAGACTGCATTTATTTTGCCCCTTTGAGCAAGTGCTGTCTGTTTTCCACAACTCTTCTACTTCCCCATTGCATATGTGTCTTCCTCCAAATCCTAAATCACTGTGATTATCACCATGTGTGATAAGATCATGTATACTTAAAAAATTAAACCTAAGGCATGGAAGACCATATGGGTCTCTTACTGAATTCCACACAAATACAGGAGATCAACATGCACTGAATAATGTAAAGGGCCAAATTCTGCTATTATTATTAATTATTTTTTTTTTTAAATGTGTTTTCCATCACTGGTCAGGAATATGGGTATCCTGCAGCCCCAGGGGGTGACCAGTTTAGCTCCTTCCAGCTCCAGCGATGGGTAAGGCTGGAGGGCTCAGGCTGAATTCAGAAAATCCCTGAAGAGCAGAAGAGGGTTTCGAAGCCTGTTGCCGTTGATCGTACGGGAGAGCATCATCGTAGTGCTATGAAGTTGCTTTTTTTTTTTTTTTTTTTAATCGTTTTAGGCTGAAAAGAGGGATGTCAAGTCATCAATTAATCCTGACAGCATCCTTCTGTGGTGAAAAAATAATACTGTCACACCCATTTTATAAACAGAATATCTAAGGCAGAGATAACGGAGGCTCAGTACTGGTGCTGCTGGTACCACCGCCCTCCCAATCCCCATTTCAAGGACAGTCTTGAAAGTTTTGTTTCACATTACAAAGGGAAATCAGTAAATCGGGCTGAACCCTGGCTCACGTTCCCATAACCAAACCCCCACCAGTTCTTAAGAGAGGCTTCAGAGGTGTCTCTTAAAATGCATTTTAGAATCAAAAATAACAAATTCTAGGTAAAAAAAAAAATGTAGTGTGCAGTATCTAAATGTGGAGATCAAATGTCTCCAATGGCAGCGCTCTCAAATCCGAGTATAGGTATGGTGCGTATGTCTGTTTTGTGGCATTCACAGATGGAGTTTGGTCATTCTGATGTTTTCATGTTCTTACGATGAAAATTAGAACATCTTCTTACCATGCCCAGTTCTTATTTTTCCTATATCAGATGCATATCAGATCAGGTAAAAAGACAAAAGCATTTCAAATACCTAAACTAAACAACAAAGCCAGACCCCAGGATCACATTAGCTTAATTTTTCCCCAAACCTAATATCTTAAAAGAAAAGTTTGCATTTTGATATCAGGCTTTTCTGCAGTTTTGCAGTTCTTCTTAAGGAAATGGGGTATATATAATTAATACTGTTTAATAAAGCTCAAAAAATGCAACAGATGCAGCCAAAAGTGCACGTCATTTTGAGCAGATCTTTACAGAACAGACATTCCATATTGTGTTCATCTTTTTCCACGATCACTGCTATGACAATCTGGTGTGTTTAGCAGTTGTTGCTGAGTAAGGCAGACTGGATTGTATATGATTTTCTCCATGTCAGCCAAGAAACAGAGCTCTTCTTCTTTTTGATGCAGTAAAGAGGTGGTCTTGTACTATTTATTGCTTTCTACGGGGAGCAGCTATACCTTTACTAACTTGCAGGAATAATAACGCGTTGCACTCTGTAGGTGCACGTGCTGGAGGCTGTCTGTAGGTTTTAACTGAAAATAAAACGGTTGTGGTGTGGAGAAGTCACAGGAACCGATGAGTCGAATATGATGACCTCCCAACGTTCACAAAACGTGTCATTAAAATCTGTGAGTTTAAAGGCAAAATGTTTCAGAAGGGGGTACGGAAGGAGGATCACCTACAGCAGAAACCCCCCGAGAGAGGCTCCAGCGCAGAGGAAACGTTTCCCCTTTCAGCATTCCTTCTGGGTGCCAAATTTTCCTTCTGTTCTTCCCCACCTATTAAACAAAGCTGCAACTTTCCAATTCCTATCAGTTTTCCTAAATATGTGCAGCTTATGTGGCTTCGACGAGCTGTAAGGCTCCGTATTCTCCTGCCAGCTCCTTGACAATGTGGCTCCAACAGCATCCTCCACTTTTGGCTGCCTCTGGGACCCCTGGTCTCTTCTGGAAAGGGAGGGGGAAAGCGTATCCTTCGCTGGAAGGACTTTTTGTGACTGTGAAGGCGATAGCGGGGCTGTGAAGAGCTTGGAAAGATCCCTGGAAGCATCGTGGCTCTGTCTGTCGAGGCTGCCTGCTCGCTCTAGGGGGTGGTTGGGTCCACCTCGGCATGAGCTGTGCATAGCTCAGCATCAGATACAGGCTGGGCTCCCGGGGACCACCGATAAAGCGCCCGCCAAAGCCTGCCTCGGGGGGAAACTGAGGCTAAGGGCAAGCGTTACGCTGAATTACACGTAGCTCCCGGCCTCAAAGCTCTTTTCCGTGCAAACTTGCACGTTTCCTATGGGGACGTTCCCTTCCAGCCAAGTCTGAATCCTCAGTTGTAAGCCCACGGCGGCTCCTTCAGTTGGGCGTTTCGGAGGGAACTAAAATACTGGCAACGTGTTCCTACACGTAGTTTACCTACCAGAAACAGGTGGATGTTTTAAGCGGGAGGATGGAAGCAAACTAGTAGGCAGTTCTGGGATCTTTGCAACTGGAAGAAATTCTCCAACCCCCCCCCCCCCAAGCCAGCGCTCGTATCCACTTTGGTTACTGGAACCACCGTGGAGACTCCTGGTTCACAGATGTGAAACAAATTACGAAGCTTATGCAGTCGCATTCCTCCTTATTATTGGGAACAAAACAAATCTGGGAGATGGAGGACTTCTTAAAGTAATTATTGCCTGGCTTTATTTTAAGAAAAGGCAACTAATTCTGAAAACTCCACAGTTCCTGAAGATTTCTCAGCCCAGGAAAGTCACATTAATTATAAGATTCATTTGTTTTAATTCCCTAAACCAAAAATATTGACTGAATGAGAAATTAACACATGTAGAGCTGCAGATGTCATTTGGCTTCAGATTTCCTGAATGATATAATTATTAATCTTTCATATAGCAGCGTGGCAAACCTACAGATTCCTTCTACAAAATTAATCTGCGGAGAAAGACACCAGGACAGCTGACCGATAGATTGTCCCTTCATACAGGAAGGAAAACAGTGGAATTTTCTAAATAATAAATATAACCAAAATATTTTAAAGACATATGGTGCACATCTGTCTGACATACAATAATTTAAAGGAGAGTAATTAAATGCAAGATACAATATTCACCTTAGAGTGGGGGGATTATCCCTTTTCATTTTTAATATAACTTACCGAATTTGGGAAATTTAGATCATCTGCGGTATCTTTTGAACCTTTCATTCTGTGCTAGTGGAGATAGATTAGCAAACTGGCGTTTTATTTTCTTCTTAGATAACCAACCTTGCCTTTCAAGGCATCGAGTGCCATACCCATACAAACATATTATCTTCAGCTGAAATGATAAACAAGTACAGAAGATTTCTCATTTTCTGTTTTAACTTCCGATTAACTCCTTAAAAGTCAGAAGGTGGACAGTGCCTCCTATTAGTTTATTCCTTTCCTCTTTACCTGAAGCACTGACTGGATCAGAAGCTTTACAGTAGTACAGCGTGGATCCATAAAATTCCAGTTTGGGAAATCCTATGTTTTTAGCAAAAGGTTTTTAATAACTTATTCCTCCTGAAAAAGAGGGTAAACTGTAACGGGTACAGGTTTTGGATACGTGTGGTTATATGGATTTGTATGGCTATAAAAGCATACAAAAAAAATACATATTTTTTTGACAAGGGGGGGGGGGGGGAGGGTTTCCCACCCTACCCTTTTTTTAGCATGATTTTGCCTTCAGCTAGGTGAGATATCACTCAGTCCTTCTCACTTTCAAAGTCGGTAATTTGAAGAGTAAAGGCATCATTTGAAGACAGGGAAGAGAGAGAAAAATCTGATGAACCTTTCGATCCCGAGTGCTGTGTTGAGGAAAACGTTCAGCCGTGTGGCGTAAGCAAAGAAGGGAGATTATGCTGAAGTACAATTTAAGAGAAATACTGTGCTGACGAACAAAGAGAAACGATTCCAAAAGTAAATACAAATGATGCTGAGATAAATTCTGTTTGTTTTAAGGGAACATGACAAAGATCCTGAAACTTTCTTTAAAGTCCTGCTGAAACTGAAAGAGAAAGATCTGCCGTTTCACGTCTCCGTCCTCGGAGAGGCTTTCACTGAAATTCCAGGTACCGTGCCTTTTCTTTTCTTTAAGTTTTTTTCTTTTTAAGTTACCATAAAATAAATATTTCCGAAAGTAATTTTTCTTATAGTAGGCCAAGAACATGTTTAAAATCTTCGCAGCTGTAAAACTGAATAATATCGACAGGTCCTAAAATTAAAATTACTAACGCCAGCAAGCATTTTTTATTTGAGTTAGCAATGCAAGACCTTATTTATGACTTGTGTTCCAGTAACGCTTCTATATTTATTTAAATAGAGAGATAGGTGCGAGTGATTGGATGGTTCAGACGGGAAACAAAATCTTCCAGGTCGAGGTCGCTCATCTGAAATCCAGACTGAGATTTTTAGCAGGTGAAAACACTTAGTTCCCTTTCAAACGTGAGGTTAAGGACTTCTGTGGAGAGCTTCTGGTTTGTATCTGGCATGAAAGCGGTCATTAATCTTTAATATTTTTATACCGCTCTTTTGCACGGTCCTTCTGTTTCTTGGTTTCTGACAAACGCTACTCTGTAAACAGTTTCACCCACCTGAAAAAGAAGTAGGATTTCTTCTGAATACACACAGCCTGGTGCCCGAGGTCCTGCGGCAAGAAGGAGAATGGTCAAATCCCATATTGGGTGCAATTGCAGCAAATTAAACCTGTTAAAAATCTCCATTAACGACGGGCCAGCTTCAAAATAGCCGATGTTTTAGCTCGTATGTGTTTTCCAAAATGTAGACTTGCATCCCTCCACCTCTTCGGTCTGTAAAAACAGACTTGGGATTAGTTTATTTGTCAGTTCTGTCGTAGCTGTTGCCTGCTGGACTGGTGATATTTCAATTGTTTTAGTTTTGATTTTGCAGTTTTTTAAGACACCAAGAAATCGATCTGATCCAAATAACTTTTGGGTCCCCAACTGCGGCACAGCTGGATTGGAAAAAGAGGTAATCATTTGGGAGCAGGACATTCTTTGTGTTTTCTGTCCACTTCTTTTCAAGACAGTTTTCTGAAAGCCTCTTCTTCCAGGCAAGTCTTATCGCAGATCCCAAGGCAACGTTGCTTTCCAGACTGAGCGCACCAGATTTCTTAGAAGGAGAGATTTCGAAGGAATATGTGACAGATAGGAATATACGATGGTGCACTGCGGGAACAGATTCTATTGACACTCATTTTGGATGTTGTTACATATCTCATTTGTGGCTTCAGTACTTATGAATAATGTAGATCATCCTAAATTTATGCCAGTATATCAAATCTATATGCCGCACCTCTTGTCTTGTCAATTCATTCATCCTCGTGTATAAATAGAGTCTATATAAAGGGCAATGTGGTGAAATGTGTCTCATCACCACGCATTTGATAGGGCCCTATTCATACAAATGACATATGCAGGTCATTGCTAACAAGTACCAATAAAACCTGTTGCACATACTTTACTGAAAATCTATTCAAGAGATTTTTTTACAGATTTTTTTTTTTTTTTTAATAAATTATTGGCACTGTGTTTCCTCTCTCTCCAATTATGGGATCAAATTCCCTCAGTATTATAAATGTCACGTTTACGGTCGTTGGTAAGAAAAAAAGTGAAAAAGCGCGTAACGTATTTCATAATTCAGTAATCACTCATTTATTTGAAAACCCAATTTTCACTGGTTAGAAGTATGCAGCGAAGAATACCCAGTAGGAAGTGAAGAAATCTTTAATTTTCAGCTTGGGTTTAGGCTCCAAAGGAATCGAGAGGTGGGAAGTAGGGCTTCGGGCAGGTGTGCTTCGGAGGGCGATTCCTCCTCTGGGGAAGGGAGCGAACAGCTCCACGACTGGCTCTCGTTTGGGCTTTGTCAGCAGTGGAGGAGTTAAGGCTGGCACGCATCCCAACGATAACCAGAAGTTCCTCCTTCAGAGTGGAAGTTGTTGTGGCTATCTCATCTTTGATCTCCGTGCGCGTAGTATGAGCACCAGTTTCAATTAGAGGTTTAAGACCGTTTTCTGTCATTGGTACTCCTCTGTCCTAGGATATGAGCTGCCGCTTTCAGTGAGGTTTTATGGTCCA